>NC_091360.1:3621076-3686076 GCF_038502225.1 Cherax quadricarinatus | reverse complement strand
ATATAAGTGAACAGTATTTAGATAAGGCTAAAAAGGTCTTTGTGGCATTTATGGATTTGGAAAAGGCGTATGACAGGGTGGATAGGGGGGCAATGTGGCAGATGTTGCAAGTGTATGGTGTAGGAGGTAGGTTACTGAAAGCAGTGAAGAGTTTTTACGAGGATAGTGAGGCTCAAGTTAGAGTATGTAGGAAAGAGGGAAATTTTTTCCCAGTAAAAGTAGGCCTTAGACAAGGATGTGTGATGTCACCGTGGTTGTTTAATATATTTATAGATGGGGTTGTAAGAGAAGTAAATGCGAGGGTCTTGGCAAGAGGCGTGGAGTTAAAAGATAAAGAATCACACACAAAGTGGGAGTTGTCACAGCTGCTCTTTGCTGATGACACTGTGCTCTTGGGAGATTCTGAAGAGAAGCTGCAGAGATTGGTGGATGAATTTGGTAGGGTGTGCAAAAGAAGAAAATTAAAGCTGAATACAGGAAAGAGTAAGGTTATGAGGATAACAAAAAGATTAGGTGATGAAAGATTGAATATCAGATTGGAGGGAGAGAGTATGGAGGAGGTGAATGTATTCAGATATTTGGGAGTGGACGTGTCAGCGGATGGGTCTATGAAAGATGAGGTGAATCATAGAATTGATGAGGGAAAAAGAGTGAGTGGTGCACTTAGGAGTCTGTGGAGACAAAGAACTTTGTCCTTGGAGGCAAAGAGGGGAATGTATGAGAGTATAGTTTTACCAACGCTCTTATATGGGTGTGAAGCGTGGGTGATGAATGTTGCAGCGAGGAGAAGGCTGGAGGCAGTGGAGATGTCATGTCTGAGGGCAATGTGTGGTGTGAATATAATGCAGAGAATTCGTAGTTTGGAAGTTAGGAGGAGGTGCGGGATTACCAAAACTGTTGTCCAGAGGGCTGAGGAAGGGTTGTTGAGGTGGTTCGGACATGTAGAGAGAATGGAGCGAAACAGAATGACTTCAAGAGTGTATCAGTCTAAAGTGGAAGGAAGGCGGGGTAGGGGTCGGCCTAGGAAGGGTTGGAGGGAAGGGGTAAAGGAGGTTTTGTGTGCGAGGGGCTTGGACTTCCAGCAGGCATGCGTGAGCGTGTTTGATAGGAGTGAATGGAGACAAATGGTTTTTAATACTTGACGTGCTGTTGGAGTGTGAGCAAAGTAACATTTATGAAGGGATTCAGGGAAACCGGCAGGCCGGACTTGAGTCCTGGAGATGGGAAGTACAGTGCCTGCACTCTGAAGGAGGGGTGTTAATGTTGCAGTTTAAAAACTGTAGTGTAAAGCACCCTTCTGGCAAGACAGTGATGGAGTGAATGATGGTGAAAGTTTTTCTTTTTCGGGCCACCCTGCCTTGGTGGGAATCGGCCAGTGTGATAATAAATATATATAAATATATATATATATATATATATATATATATATATATATACATATATATATATTTATCCCTTATATGCCACCTTTATATCAACAATGTATCTCTTAAATTTTCTGTACCATATTATGTAATAAAATATTCCTATTGGTAAAAAAAATGTATACTAAAAGATGGGGTGGTAGAGGAAGTGGAATATTCAAACGGCTTCAGGAAGAAATCCAAATATTCTTCCTTGAAGCCTTTTTATCCACTTCTCCGAGGCTATGGGTCCCACAATTTACACCAGAGGTGGACCCCTATGTAATATATATATATATATATATATATATATATATATATATATATATATATATATATATATATATATATATATATATATAATTTTCTCTCCAATGAGCCAGTCCCTGACAGTTTCCCACAATAAAAGTATATGTTATTGTGTAATGATAAAGTATCACGCTAATTAAGAGTGAAAGAGTCGATGACAAAGTGCAGAAAGGGATGTTTAGCTGAGAACTTGAGAACACTCTAAAAACTTAAATGAAAGTTTTGCTATAAATGAAGCATAAGAGACAGGGAGTCTCTAAAGTGATTGGCGCTACACCATGCGTGTAGTGGAGCGGCCGTTCTTGTGATAATGAGTGTGAGTGACCACCTGGCAAGCCACACCGTGCGTGTGGTTGGCCACCATTCCTATGATAGTTGGTCTAAGTGACGACCCAGCCAGCCATTACTTGATAAACTCGCCACCTGCGCCAGCCCTATCAGAGTTGCCATACGCTCTTCCTCATACCCCTTATATCCGTCCTCATACTCTTGCATGCAAGTGTTACCTGAATAAACGTTCGTGTTAATCGTCCTGTCAAGTTTTGAGGAAGTAGCTTGATTGTTTTTATCTTCTTAAGTCATAATACACTAAACACCTCTGGCAACATTTTTCCTGTCTCTCGGATAAAATAATTCCCACTCAAACCTCCTACCATTTATAACAAAGTTTCCATATATTTGTTGGAGTTTTACTTAGTACTTATTTAACCCACAGTATGACTCTAGTGTTTACTTGAATTAAAAAAAAAATAGACAGCAAAAATATTAGTTAATTGAATTCCGGAAACGGAAAGATTTGTTACTATTAGATTAAGTTTACTCAGATGACAGAGGAATGAAAGTTATATGAATTATACACACACTATATATATATATATATATATATATATATATATATATATATATATATATATATATATATATATATATATATATATATATATATATATATATATATATATAATATTGCAACCACGAACGAGTGATATTTAATCAATAACAACACTGTTGTTGTAAATGATTCATTACTACTCGTTCATGATTATATATGCTGCTCGTGAAGGCTATTACACCAAAAGGGGAGTAGAATGAAATTAGCTCAGAGGCACCTTCACCACCGTATGTCCTCGGAACAAGATAAAACACCTAGCTCTGCTGGGTGCTTGATTCTTGTAGGATTGCGTGGTCCTGTGGGTTAGAGCGTCATGTGATTTTCGCTCACCATGAGGCTGGCCAAAACGACGTCGGTTCGAATCTTCGGCTAGTCGCAGTGTTGTAAGTGCAAAACGAAAGCCTGTAATTGTTTTACATGATGATAGGATTGCTGGTGTCTTTTGTCTGTCTCATAAATATGCAAGACTACAGGTACGTCTTGCTACTTCTACTTACACTTACGTCACACTACACATGTACACGTTTATTTATACACACTTGTCTGAGTTTTCTTTGATTTTATCTTAATAGTTCTTGTTCTTATTACTTTTCCTTTTATATCCTTGAGGAAGTGGAATAAGAATCTTTCCTCCGTAAGCCATGCGTGTTGTAAAAGTCAACTAAAATGCCGGGAACAATGGGCTAGTAACCCCTTTTCCTGTAATAATTACTAAAAAGAATAAGAAGAAAATCGAAAATTTTTAGTGTGGAAATTAGGAGAAGGTGTGGAGTTAATAAAAGTATTAGTCAGAGGGCTGCAGGGAGGCTGTTGAGGTGGTTTGGTCATTTAGAGAAAATGATCAAAGTAGAATGACATGAAGAGCGTATAAATCTGTAGGGGAAGGAAGGCGGGATAGGGGTCGTCCTCGAAAATATTGAAGGGAGGGGTAAAGGAGGTTTTATGGGCAAGGAGCTTGGACTTCCAGTAAGCGTGTGTGAGCGTGTTAGATAGGAGTGAATGGAGACGATGGTATTTGGGACCCGACGTGCTGTTGGAGTGTGAGCAGGGCAATATTTAGTGAAGTGATTCAGGGAAACTGCTTATTTTTATATAGCCGGACTTGAGTCCTGGACATGGGAAGTACAATGTCTGCACTCTAAAGGAGGGGTTCGGGATATTGGCAGTTTGGAGGGATACATTGTGTATATTTATACGTATATACTTCTAAACTGTTGCAATCTGGGCACCTCTCCAAAAATAGTAATTATGTGTGAGGCGAAAGTGTTGAATGATGATGAAAGTATTTTCTTTTTGGGTCACCCTGCCTCGGTGGGAGATGGCCGACTTGTTATAAAGGAATATATATATATATATATATATATATATATATATATATATATATATATATATATATATATATATATATATATATATATATATATATATATATATATATATGTATATATAAATCATAAATAGAATATACTGGTAAAAATTTAATTACTTAAGACACTAATAAAAGGGCAAGACATTTGAGTAAATCTCCATTGTCAATGAAACATAAACTGGAAAAGAAAGCTTCAACAGTATTTTCTACACGTGTATGTACAATCGTCAAACCCTTGGCTTAACTATAATTGCTTCACATTCATAATTTAACATATACATGACTAGTGAAAATCTAATTACTGCCCTTCTTTCTGTACCTGACTTGGTTCCTGTAAATGAACACATTTCTCTAACTGAGCTAAATCCTGGGCTTCACTCATGTCATGTGTCCTCAGACACATAGTGTTGCCGAGCTCGCTCACATGTGCTGAAAGTAATGAATTACGTCATTTTATGACTCTCAGCCGTATCCGGTCTTTCCAGTGAGGAACAATTTTCTTTTTATTTGTCTGAAGAGGCCCCATATGGAGGCCAAATTATGAAACAGTTATCTTGCCGTTATTTTAATTTTATTGATGAGTTGTAGAGGTCTCACCGTTCCTTGTAAGCTGGTAGAGAACCTTAGAGGTAGCAGGCATTTGTCCTCCCTCTGTTACTACTGTGAGACATTAGAAGATTAAGGTAGCAACCATGGATCTTCTTCAGCGTTGATGAGGCCAGAGCCCAGAATCACTCAAACAAGTTGCCAACCAATAAAAAAACGATATTTTTAAAATAAAAAAAGAATTTCTATTTGTAAGGATTTTATTTTGTACATTCTGTGAAATAATTTTTCATTTTCCACAATGCTGAATTTGGTGATCCCAAATTTCATTAATGTAATTTAGATACCAATGTTGAGATATGTTCTGTGATTTCAGTAAAGTAACGAAATTAATTTTGAG
Source organism: Cherax quadricarinatus (assembly GCF_038502225.1). Taxonomy (NCBI): domain Eukaryota; kingdom Metazoa; phylum Arthropoda; class Malacostraca; order Decapoda; family Parastacidae; genus Cherax; species Cherax quadricarinatus. The sequence continues at coordinate 3,681,157 of NC_091360.1, read as the reverse complement.
AACGATGATCGACACCATGCCCAACCCTTCTCGGGTAGGGTAGGTCCCTGAGCCGGAGCTTGCAGCTCATATGACTGTTATTCCCATTAGCCCCCTTGGGGGGGAGATGGCAGACCAGAGAGGCCTAGCTTCTCCCTCCGAGAAGCTAGGCCTTGGGACAGTTGGTCCCAAAGATGAGGGGGTACTTGTGCCTCCTCCCACGGAAGACTTAGGTCTCAAACACTCCCTAGACAGGGAGCCAAGGCCGGGCCACCACTTGGAAAAGTCCCGGGCCGGGAGAATACCGGTGAATCTTTAATAATAATAATAATAAATAATTGAGAATGATGAATATTCATAAACGAAATAATTCACGCATTGGTATAACATGAATATGCAGGAAACCACAGTTATACACACACCTGACAACAGTCGTGGTAATTCCCACCTAAATTCCGCCTCACTAAAGGATTCTGTTAAATACCTTGAATGTGGACTCGACGCCGGGCCCTTTCACTCAACTAAGGATTTTTATGTTGATTTCTATGAAAATTTGGTGACTCTCAAAAGGACATTTTCTCTGTGATATAACACTTGAGCTCGGGAATGCTGCCTCCAAGTGAATCCTTCTCAATGCTGCCTCCAAGTGAATCCTTCTCAATGCTGCCTCCAAGTGAATCCTTCTCAATGCTGCCTCCAAGTGAATCCTTCTCAATGCTGCCTCCAAGTGAACCCTTCTCAATGCTGCCTCCAAGTGAATCCTTCTCAATGCTGCCTCCAAGTGAATCCTTCTCAATGCTGCCTCCAAGTGAATCCTTCTCAATGCTGCCTCCAAGTGAATCCTTCTCAATGCTTTACTCGATTTAACAAAAACATTTTCTAAACAGCATTGCCTATCTGAAAAGCATTTTCAGAGTAAAGCTAATTTGGATTTGTTAGCAATTTCAACTTTGTCTATTTCATGAGTAATTGTGGAAATGATAGTGGATGCATAAAAAATATCAAAGAAGCACTAAATTTAAAAAAAATATTAAGAAAGGATACAGGAAAAGACTATATGACATAAAAATATTGGAGTTAGGATAACAACACATAGGTTATAAAGCACTCAAAGAATTTTACAATGATATTATTCGCTTTCCAGTAAATTACCTTGTGTTATTATAAATATGTTTACAACAACAACAACAACCTAAATTTGGACCCATAAAGGCTATGTAACATCTGGCTTGCACAGGACAAACAGCCAAAGAGCAATAAGTAGTGAAGCAGTCGTGGAGCGCACAGCGGCAGGACGGGAAGAGACCAAAAATGACCATAACTGTTGGTAAATCCTTCACACATGGCTAAAACTTCCTTAGTACCAGAACTCATCAATTTCCAAATACTGACTACAACAAATAAAGTGTCTCACGGCAAACAACCTCAGGAAACGTCAGAAATCACTAACTGTAAACAGTGCTCTATGAACAGATGCTCAGAGTTATGAGATGTATGTTTCGGTTCACGAACGGAGATATATACTACCAAACGGAGACTAAATAACACGAACGGAGTAGAACAGCATTCTCCCAGAGCAGAGAGATGTTGCCTCGACGAGTAGCTGTGTGTAGCTACAATAAGTGTCCGGGGTCCAAGACTGTTCAACTGGCTCCCAGCCTACATAAAGGGGATTACCACTAGACCCCTGGCTGTCTTTAAGAAGGCAATGGACAAGCACCTAAAGTCTGTACCTGACCAACCGGGCTGTGGTTCGTACGTCAGCTTGCGTGTGGCCAGTAGTAACAGCTTGGTTGATCAGACCCTGATCCACCGTGAGGCCTGGTCTCAGACCGGGCCGCGGGGGCGTTGACCCCCGAAACCCTCTCCGGGTAAACTCCAGGTAAACAATGTCGGGTGACTTCTCCCGCCTTACTACACGCCCAGTAATCAAACAAGTGAGCAGCTAACTAATCAAAACTCTTCAATGAGCACAGTGCAGAGAATGGTTGTTGTATCCTTCCTTCATACATTGCTAAATATATAAACCATGTAGTAACATGAAGTAAGAAATTTTCGCCTTAGTTATTATCGAAAACATCAGCATTATAATATTAAATGAACGAGAAAAATATATAAAAATTATGGCAAAAATATCCATAATCTCACTCTGTCAGCCGGATTGAGCAGGTCCAATTGTGGTCACATTTTCTAAAGGATATAATCCACAAGGAAGAATATTAGATGTACATAAGAACATAAGAAAGGAGGATCACTGCAGCAGGTCTGTTGGCCCATACTAGGCAGGTCCTTTACAATCCATCCCACTAACAAAACATTTGCCCAACCAAATTTTAAATGCTTCCCAAGAAATAAGCTCTGATAACTCTATCCACTCATTTGCAAGTCTCACTCAAATCCAACCCCTCTCACTCATATATTTATCCAACCTTAATTTGAAACTACCCACGTCCTAGCCTCAATAACCCAACTAGGTAGACTGTTCCACTCATCAACTAGTAGACTGTTCCACTCATCAACTATGTATGACGTATGGTCGGTCGATGGTAAGCCTTCATCTGGATAATGGGGAAGGCATGGGAAGACTCCCCTTCCCACGTGTCAGAACAATATAGCTCAAGTTATTTTCCTTTCTATTAACAACTAAAATCTCTTCTTACCTCACCAGTAAGATGTGGACAAGAACAGGAAGTTTGGCTGTATACCAAGACCCATCAACAAATGACCAAAGTTCTTCTGTCATATATTTGTGCTTCATTTGTAATTGTGCCCTTAAATTATCTGCTGATAGGTCTGCTAGAAAAGGCTGAACAACGTCACCTAACCCGACCTCATGAAGAAGACAATCGTTTCTCGCAGTTCCTAATTTTTTTGTTTTGATTTGCTCTCCGTTTACCTAAATAACTGAGATGAGGTAACCTTCATCCCAGTCTTCTAGGAACTCTTCATAGTATGCCCTCTTAAGGATCTTCAACATCTGGTGCGCTATTTCATTAGTATCCTCGGACTGTGTGAGATAAGAAGTTGGCAGAGTAGAAGATATGAAAGAATATGATAGAGACTCTTAGAATGCCTTGGAAAGTTACTCTCCTGAAATGACTGGAGTTCCCTAGATAGTCCTATCTGGAAAAAGAATTTGAACGATGCTTGCAAAATACTGCAGGAGTTAATGCTTGTCTTGAGCACCACCTCTATATATCAGCTATGGTTTAAAGTAAACAAGTACTGATAACCTGCCTTAGTCTAGGTACATTGATCCCTTACTCTAGTAAGGGTTCAATGCAATTAGTAACGTTCTAAATGGTTCACCTTAGACAGGACTAAGGTAGGCTTTTTTGCTTGGTTTGGTTTGGTTCGTGTCACAACCTATTACATTGTCTTCTTAATGACTTGGAATGAAATTATATTAGACATGTTTATCACTTTTCCTTCATTTATATTTGGAAAATACCCATGATGAGTGAGAGAAGATAATGTCATCCTATAGTGTACTTTTGGTTAAATACTCATTCATCTTCGTTATTTTTTAAGATTCCAATAAGAAGACAAAGACAAATTTTGTCACTAGGAACAGGGCCAAGAACTCTCTCTCTAACTTAGGCTCCTGCATAACAAACCTACTTCCTCTAGGCTTGTATGATATAATCAGCTACTGTATTTGGCAGGAGAAATAGCGGGAAGGAAGGGAATGCAAGGATTATCACTAAATATTTTATAAGGTAAATAACCAACCAACAGTAATCAGTTCGATCCCAAGGGATCATCAGCACATCACAGGAGACCAGAGAGATTCTGGGAGATGTTAAACTAGTCTTTAGGGAGTTTTCAACCAAGTGATAGAGTAATTATAGTGGGGGACTCAAAAGATATAATGTGAGTAACTGCTGCAGAGAGGATAGTAATTTTGATGGGCTAAGTGCAAAGGATAATTAGGAGGCCTTTAATTACTCTTAGTATAGAAAAATATTTGGTATTGGCTAATACATATTTTATGAAAATGAGGATTAGTAAAGGCGATATTATTTAGGGCGTAATGACAGTAGTTTGTTGGACTATGCATTGATGCATGAAAGGTTGATGGGTAGATTTCTGGTTGTGCATGTTTATAGAGGGGCAATAGATATACCAGATATTTTTTTTGTGTGTGTGAAAGGTAGACGGGGTACAAGGAGAAAGGTATCAAACAGAAAGAGAGAAGTGAAGGTTTATATATTAAAGGTGGAGAAAGTTGGTGTAAGATATCTACTATTGGTAGAAAGATATGCTAGTAACGAGAAGGCTGAAGAGGTATGGGGTACATTTAATAATGTAGTGTTAGAGTGTGAAGCAGAAGTTTGTGGACATAATAGCGTGGATGCGAGATGGAGTGTAGGTGTTTCGACAGAGTCCTTTACAAAGACTAGTATCTTTCCACTGATATATTAATAACCTTCTACCTCCTTGCAGAAGTCGTGATATGGTTGGCCAAACAGCCTGCTTTTAGCATGAAAAAAATACTAATCTTTTTTATTTCTCATACACTTTATGTTCATGTCTGTGAATGTATTTTTACAGTGTGACACAGATCTTCTTGGTTTTTATTATCATTATTATTGCATATAGGATTTTGATATTCTCTCATTCTGTGACCTCTTTTTCATTGATGTATTGCTTAGGCTATTGCAGTGTTTTTTCAACCTATTTTTAATGATGACACCATAAGTTACATAAATTCTTAGGCAACCCTCGTCAATTTTCTCTTTAAACTGCTTTACATGAGCATTCAGTCGTAATAATAATAATAATGAAAATATTAATTATAAAAACATATATACGCATAAAACAACATACTAAATATAAAATATATAATCTTGGTAGTGAAAATAATATACAAGTTTTATATATCACAATAAAATAAACAAAAAACAGAAACTAACTTATTTTCTGTAGTTGTTTTAGTGAGATATTTGTGTTTAGTGTGACTGACACAACCTTGTGATATTAGCTGGAATATTAGACAAATATATCTGCATTTTGTAGGTAGCTGGCCCAGTGGTTAACGCGTTGGTCTGGAGTTTTGTGACTCTGATCGCTGGTTTTAACCCCACCCGTGGTACGGTTTATATCTTCATTTCTTCGAGGACTGAATGTGCCCTCTCCTCTCTTGTTACTTTTAATGTCTGTGGGCAGAGAAAATCCCAACTCACACATAAAGATGAGAGAAATTACATGTGAATTACCAGAGTTTTTATCGTAACTTGAGGATATTTATTCTTAAACCTATTTCTAGAATTCGTCTTTAGACACTTTCTTATGTAGTAATGTCAGACTGCCATCAATACGTATTTCAATTAATTCCTCTTCTTCTATAAGCCTGAGCTTAAACTGGCTTGACACTGATGCATTAAATATGTTTCTCAACCATTCATAATCTTCCCTACATAAGTCTGGGAAATAGTACTGATTTTTTTCCTGTATGAACTTTAAGATGCTGAAAAATCAATGGCGTGATTACTTTAATTTTTGCTACAGCAATATGAGAACATATCCAGGTTGCTTTCCTTCACTTTAACAGCACAAATCACTAATATTATCTCTCAAAACATTAATTTTGTCAGCGGAAGATAAGATATTTTTAGTGTTGCCTTACGTACGGGAATTTACCTTGGTAAAATTTTCAGAGATCTCCACTAAGGAGGATAATTTAATGGATCAAGAGTTATCTTCAGGCAACACATAACGTTTCTTTCTGCTCAAGGGTGAAATAAGTAACTCGTCCATAATGGAAATAAATGGTATAATATACCGACACAATGGAAATATAAACACTCAGTGGGCTTTATCAAGTCAGAAACTGGTCTACGTGGGTGAAATGTACGTGAGTACGTAACTCCATCCTATAAATACTCACGTACCTTTCACCCAGGTAGATCTGTTTGTGACTTGATAAAACTCACTGTGTGGGCGAAACGTTGTCAGTCAAGGATCACATTATACTACTTATGTGTTTATTTTTCCAGCTCATCTTTCAGTTCGTGCACTCGTGACAACAGGTATGACACAGCACAAACTGTAAAGTACCGAAGCTATTATGTAACATCCCCCCAATGAAAAGCAGAGGCGCCACGAGTACACTGAGAGACAACACAATAAGTGTCCGGGACCCAAGACTGTTCAGTTGCCTCCCAGTATACATAAGAGGGATTACCAACAGACCCTTGACTGTCTTCAAGAAGGCACTGGACATACACCTAAAGTCAGTACCTGACCAGCCGGGCTATGGTTAGTTCGTGAGCTTGCGTGCAGCCAGCAGTAACAGTCTGGTTGATCAGACTCTGACCCACCATGAGGCGTGGTCTCAGACCGGGCCGCGGGGGCGTTGACCCCCGAAACCCTCTGCAGGTAAACTTAATATTAATCATGTATTTACTATTATACTGACCTAATTTATCTTTTAATAACATATGTTCAAAAATATAACTCTTCAGTAATACTTAATTTATATAATAAATGCTAGTCAAAAAATTAAGACAATAAACTATGGCAAAATTACTAACCATTTAATGGCATCCATGAGTACCGTCAGTGGCACACCGAGGTGCCGCGGCACCCCTGGGCACTATCAGTGGCACATCAGGGTACTGAGGCACCCCTGGGCACTATCAGTGGCACACCAGGGTACTGAGGCACCCCTGGGCACTATCAGTGGCACACCAGGGTACTGAGGCACCCCTGGGCACTATCAGTGGCACATCAGGGTACTGAGGCACCCCTGGGCACTATCAGTAGCACATCAGGGTACTGAGGCACCCCTGGGCACTATCAGTGGCACACCAGGGTTCTGAGGCACCCCTGGGCACTATCAGTGGCACATCAGGGTACTGAGGCACCCCTGGGCACTATCAGTGGCACACCAGGGTACTGAGGCACCCCTGGGCACTATCAGTGGCACATCAGGGTACTGAGGCACCCCTGGGCACTATCAGTGGCACATCAGGGTACTGAGGCACCCCTGGGCACTATCAGTGGCACACCAGGGTACTGAGGCACCCCTGGGCACTATCAGTGGCACATCAGGGTACTGAGGCACCCCTGGGCACTATCAGTGGCACACCAGGGTACTGAGGCACCCCTGGGCACTATCAGTGGCACACCAGGGTACTGAGGCACCCCTGGGCACTATCAGTGGCACACCAGGGTACTGAGGCACCCCTGGGCACTATCAGTGGCACACCAGGGTACTGAGGCACCCCTGGGCACTATCAGTGGCACACCAGGGTACTGAGGCACCCCTGGGCACTATCAGTGGCACACCAGGGTACTGAGGCACCCCTGGGAACTATCAGTGGCACACCAGGGTACTGAGGCACCCCTGGGCACTATCAGTGGCACACCAGGGTACTGAGGCACCCCTGGGCACTATCAGTGGCACACCAGGATACTGAGGCACCCCTGGGCACTATCAGTGGCACACCAGGGTACTGAGGCACCCCTGGGCACTATCAGTGGCACACCAGGGTACTGAGGCACCCCTGGACACTATCAGTGGCACACCAGGGTACTGAGGCACCCCTGGGCACTATCAGTGGCACACCAGGGTACTGAGGCACCCCTGGACACTATCAGTGGCACATCAGGGTACTGAGGCACCCCTGGACACTATCAGTGGCACATCAGGGTACTGAGGCACCCCTGGGCACTATCAGTGGCACATCAGGGTACTGAGGCACCCCTGGACACTATCAGTGGCACACCAGGGTACTGAGGCACCCCTGGGCACTATCAGTGGCACATTAGGGTACTGAGGCACCCCTGGGCACTATCAGTGGCACACCAGGGTACTGAGGCACCCCTGGGCACTATCAGTGGCACACCAGGGTGCTGAGGCACCCCTGAGCACCATCAGTGGCATAACAGGGTACTGCGGCACCCCTGGGCACTATCAGTGGACATGAGGGTACTGAGGCACCCCTGGGCACTATCAGTGGCACACCAGGGTACTGAGGCACCCCTGGGCACTATCAGTGGCACACCAGGGTACTGAGGGACCCCTGGGCACTATCAGTGGCACACCAGGGTACTGAGGCACCCCTGGGCACTATCAGTGGCACATCAGGGTACTGAGGCACCCCTGGGCACTATCAGTGGCACACCAGGGTACTGAGGCACCCCTGGGCACTATCAGTGGCACACCAGGGTACTGAGGCACCCCTGGGCACTATCAGTGGCACATCAGGGTACTGAGGCACCCCTGGGCACTATCAGTGGCACACCAGGGTACTGAGGCACCCCTGGGCACTATCAGTGGCACACCAGGGTACTGAGGCACCCCTGGGCACTATCAGTGGCACACCAGGGTACAGCAGCACTTGGGTTGAAAAACACTGGATTTACTGTCACATGATGGTAAGTTGCAAGAATATGTTATAACCAATACTCATTATTTGATATTATATACTTGCTATGTAACCACGCATGCTAATGTAACCACGCATGCTAATGTAACCACGCATGCTAATGTAACCACGCATGCTAATGTAACCACGCATGCTAATGTAACCACGCATGCTAATGTAACCACGCATGCTAATGTAACCACGCATGCTAATGTAACCACGCATGCTAATGTAACCACGCATGCTAATGTAACCACGCATGCTAATGTAACCACGCATGCTAATGTAACCACGCATGCTAATGTAACCACGCATGCTAATGTAACCACGCATGCTAATGTAACCACGCATGCTAATGTAACCACGCATGCTAATGTAACCACGCATGCTAATGTAACCACGCATGCTAATGTAACCACGCATGCTAATGTAACCACGCATGCTAATGTAACCACGCATGCTAATGTAACCACGCATGCTAATGTAACCACGCATGCTAATGTAACCACGCATGCTAATGTAACCACGCATGCTAATGTAACCACGCATGCTAATGTAACCACGCATGCTAATGTAACCACGCATGCTAATGTAACCACGCATGCTAATGTAACCACGCATGCTAATGTAACCACGCATGCTAATGTAACCACGCATGCTAATGTAACCACGCATGCTAATGTAACCACGCATGATAATGTAACCACACATGCTAATGTAACCACGCATGCAAATGTAACCACGCATGCTGATGTAACCACGCATGCTGATGTAACCACGCATGCTAATGTAACCACGCATGCTAATGTAACCACGCATGCTGATGTAATCATGCATGATAAAGTAACCATGCATGCTAATGTAACCACGCATGTTAATGTAATCATGCATGCTAATGTAACCACGCATGCTAATGTAACGATGCATGCTAATGTAACCACCCATGCTAATGTAACCACTCATGCCAATGTAACCACGCATGCTAATGTAATCACGCATGCTGATGTAACCACGCATGCTGATGTAACCACGCATGCTAATGTAACCACGCATGCTAATGTAACCACGCATGCTGATGTAATCATGCATGATAAAGTAACCATGCATGCTAATGTAACCACGCATGTTAATGTAATCATGCATGCTAATGTAACCACGCATGCTAATGTAACGATGCATGCTAATGTAACCACCCATGCTAATGTAACCACTCATGCCAATGTAACTACGCATGATAATGTAACCACACATGCTAATGTAACCACGCATGCTAATGTAACCACGCATGCTGATGTAACCACGCATGCTGATGTAACCACGCATGCTAATGTAATCACGCATGCTAATGTAACCACGCATGCTGATGTAATCATGCATGATAAAGTAACCATGCATGCTAATGTAACCACGCATGTTAATGTAATCATGCATGCTAATGTAACCACGCATGCTAATGTAACGATGCATGCTAATGTAACCACCCATGCTAATGTAACCACCCATGCCAATGTAACCACGCATGCTAATGTAACCACTCAAACTAATGTAACCACGTATGAAAATGTAGCATTGGAGGGATGAAGCTCTCAAGGTCTGTGCTGGCCCTTGATGCTGGGTTTACAAATATTCATGTACTGTAACCTTGACTATTCTTTAAAGTCATAAATGATAAGAGAATTTACTTGAAAGGATTTTATCAAATGAATGATGCTTAAATTACATTAATCCTATCACTTATTAAATCATAATCGTTCATTATTATCTACTTTTGCATTCGGTGAGAGTGAGACTATTGAATAATAAATTCTTTACTCTTGTGCCAAAAATTTATTAAATAAATTCTTGCATATTCTTGCATATCAGAATCTTCTGCATCTCAGTGGTGACTGGTGTCGTGAGAGACGATCTGCCTTGTGACTGGGTCACTTTATTCGTAGTGTGACCAAGAGAAGTCTCCTGGATCAAGAACAGAGAAAGAGAAGATCAAACTCATCAATCTTTCACTCACTCTGACACAGATTTCCACACACAGGCAGGGACAGACAGGTACAATGTAGCCATTCCATAATTCTACCTTGATATAAATGGAGAAAGACTTAAGGCTGAATGAGGCTTAGTGTAGGGTTTCCCTTGGTCAATCCTCTTACTATTATTTATTTGACGTGGCAGTGTCAGTTTATTACATTTAATATAACATCAGACATTATTTCATGTCTTGACTATATATATATATATATATATATATATATATATATATATATATATATATATATATATATATATATATATATATATATATATATATATATATGTATATATATATAACTCGAGTTTTCCATGAAGTAAGTTTTATTCTTTTGTCTTAGGATGAGGGTCATCAGTCCAAAATAGAATGATTTCAAGAGTATATAAATCTCTATTGGAGGGAAGGGGGGTAAAGGTCGGCACAAGAAAGATTGGACGGAGGGGGGTAAAGGAGGTTTTGTGTAGGGAGGGCTTTGACTTTCAGCAAGCATGAGTGAGCATGTTAGATAGGAGCGAATGGAGACAAATGGTTTTAGGACTTGACGTGCTGTTGGAGTGTGAGGAGGGTTATTAAGACGATGGCAGAGGTATAGGGTGGTGGAAGATATTCAGGGTGGCATATGTTGTCAGTAGCCCTATATGTCTCCAACAACATTGGAAGAGTTTTGTGTCGTCCTTTTTCTATCGTTTAATCGCTTAACTGACTTGTTACACTGTTAATGCTTAATGGCACTATAGCCTTTATCGACTCCTGCTGCTTTAGTATCGTACATATCGTAGAATCACCGAATCACTGCAGAAGGCAAATTCTCCTCTCTCTCTCAGCCCTTTACAAAAGAGCTATCACTAGGAACTTTCTTTTTGCAATGGGCGGACATGTCCAATATGGCCAATTTCCGAGTTGACGGCCAAAATCCGGGATAGAATTTTGACCAAAAGAGCAGCCGAAATCCAAATTAGCCAATATCCGGAATGGCCGATAACCGAGTGTCCACTGTATATATATATATATATATATATATATATATATATATATATATATATATATATATATATATATATATATATATATATATATATATATATATATATATATATATATATATCTATATCAATAACTCTGTGACTAGCTGGGAAATCGAACCCATGTTGCTTTACTCCACCTCATGGTGAGCAAAAACTCACGATGCTCCAACCCACTGGACTATACAATCCTACAAACAACTTGAGCTTAGCGAACTATGCTTGCTTCAAGTTGCAAGGATATACAAAGGTGTGAGTATTTCAGAGCTAGTTTCAGTGCACTTCCCGTTTGGTGTACTAGCCTCCACAAGCAGTATATATAGTATTGTAACCACGAGCAAGTGATAATCAATAACAACACTCTTCACTCACTCTGGTCTTCCCATTGTTTCTCTTGTCCCTGAGTACGAACTTCTCTTCCTCCCTGCAATTTGTGGTCACTTGTTCCATCATTTCTCTACCCCACTGCGCCTCATACAGAAGCCTGATGCCTGTGTAGTCCCCTCTTTTGAAGTTTGGCTTCTTCCCCCATTTCCATGCTGATTAACTCTCCAAGGTATTGAAAATTCAGGACTGGGATCACTAACGCTGAGGGGGCCTTTTATATGTAATATTCCCAATGTCAGAACTTGTAGGGGCATGTAGATCTCCATTAATTCCTGTGTGGCCACACAGTGGCTTCATCAGTCCGATACAAATCAGAAGGGTGTAAGGAGAGGAGGAGTTTGAGGTAATCAGTCCTTCAGCCTGGAGTCGATGTGTTCAGTCCAATCTTGTAGAAAGTAGAGCATAGGGCTGCAGAAGTGGCTTATGAGTCACTTCTATGGCCATAGGCTGTACTTTCTACAAGATTGGTGGACTGAACACATCGACTCCAGGCTAAGGGACTGATTACCTCAAACTCCTCCTCTCCTTACACCCTTCTCATTTGTATCGGACTGATGAAGCCACTGTGTGGCCACACGTTTCTTCAATAAAGATTCCCATATGTTGCATAAGTGTCTCAATCTTCAAGTTGAAAAAGTGTTTGGCTAAGAAAATCATCTACCTTTCACCTCAAAATATAAACTTGGACATCACAACTACCTTCTATGACTGCTGGAACAATAATGAAGGTCAGTCAGACTGTGAGTGTAGTAAGAAACACACTGCCACAAGCCTGTTGGAGACTGTTGTGACACGTAGGTGTATATTGAAAAGTAGAGCTAATTAGCAATTTTAACCATTATATTCATTATCAGTGACCTAAATTTAGTTGGAAATTGCTACTCTGGTCTGGGAAGCATTTTGATTGTTGATCAGTGTAATCAGTCCCTCATCCTTGAGTCGATATGTTCAGCCCATCAATCATGAAAAAAAATTGTCGACTTATGGACTGAACCATCGAATCAAGGCTTAGGGACTGATTACTTCAAACTCCTCCCCTTATTCAACCTTTTTCTGCATGGGACTGAATAATCCACTGCGTGGCGAAACGTTTCCAGAATAAAGATTCTCAAATGTTGCATAAATGCCTCTTTATGAGGGTGGGATTTTGTGAGAAGCTGCTAAAAGGATGGTATTTGTTCTGGGAGAGTGGGAACTGTGAATGTGGAGTATGGTTTATTTTGGGTTATTGTGCTTGGTTGGGAGGGGAGTGTTAGGGTTGAGAAGGTTCTGTATGTGGATGTGATTGGTGGTCTTCGCGGGACTGAGCTTTCTTGCCTGTCGATGCATGCCCCGTCTTTCCTTCTTGCCTCTGGAGTCTTTGTGCTCTTTCTATCGGGAGATCCCTTCCCACCCAAGGCTCTGAAAATTTATCACCTGTCGTCTTTCATCATTAGTCCTTCCTTCAGCCTCCTGAGGCCCATGAGTAATCATTGATGTCTCTCTCTCCTTCTCCCGCTTCCTTTCCCTATATATCTCTGTATCCAATTTGATTATCTGCTTTGCAATTTTCTTATCATTTAGTCCTCCCAGTGGCATGATAGCACTTCTGTAAAGGCCCTCTTAGCTCTTTACCGTCCTACAGTCCCCTTGCCTGAACATGCTGCTCCTGCTCCTATCTCCTTGCACAATTCATTCCTAGGCTCCATTTCCCTCTTCATCTACTTTAGTTTTTCCTTCAAGGCCTCAGAAGCTGCAGTTCATTTCTCCAAGTCCTTGCTCTCTGCAGATACCATCTCCTTCATCTCTTGTGAAACTCATTAAAACTTTTTCCACTCTTATTCCATCATTCACATGAACCCTGTTGTCCATGTTTCCATTTCAGACCTATATTCACCGGCTTCATTGTCTCTTCTCCATGCATTTGGAGATCCCAAATGCATGGTGAAGATCTCCCTTTCTCAGGATCCATGGAGAGATGTTATCCGGCCCCAACACCTTTGAGGTATCTAGCTCACTTAGCAGCCTCTTCACTTCTTCCTCGGTTGTGTGCATTGTGTCTTACATTTGACAGTTTTGACAGTGGACCCCACCTCTCCGTCCTGTGTGTGTGTGTGTGTGTGTGTGTGTGTGTGTGTGTGTGTGTGTGTGTGTACTCACCTAGTTGTACTCATCTAGTTGTACTCACCTAGTTGAGGTTGGAGGGGTAGAGTCCAAGCTCCTGGCCCCGCCTCTTCACTGGTCGCTACAAGGTCACTCTCCCTGAACTGTGAGCTTTATCATACCTTTGCTTAAAGCTATGTATGGATCCTGCCTCCACTACATCGCTTCCCAAACTATTCCACTTCCTGACAACTCTGTGACTGAAGAAGTACTTCCTAACATCCCTGTGATTCATCTGTGTCTTCAACTTCCAACTGTGTCCCCTTGTTGCTGTGTCCAATCTCTCGAACATCCTGTCTTCGTCCACCTTGTCAATTCCTCTCAGTATTTTGTATGTCGTTATCATGTCCCCCCTATGTCTCCTGTCCTCCAGTGTCGTCAGGTTGATTTCCCTTAACCTCTCTTCGTAGGACATACCTCTTAGCTCTGGAACTAGTCTTGTTGCAAACCTTTGCACTTTCTCTAGTTTCTTCACGTGCTTGGCTGGGTGTGGGTTCCAGACTGGTGCCGCATACTCCAATATGGGCCTAACGTACACGGTGTACAGGGTGCTGAACGATTCCTTATTAAGATGTCGGAATGCTGTTCTGAGGTTTCCTAGGTGCCAATATGCTGCAGCAGTTATTTGGTTGATATGCGCTTCAGGAGATGTGCCTGGTGTTATACTCACCCCAAGATCTTTTTTCTTGAGTGAGGTTTGTAGTCTCTGGCCCCCTAGACTGTACTCCGTCTGCGGTCTTCTTTGCCCTTCCCCAATCTTCATGACTTTGCACTTGGTGAGGCTGAACTCCAGAAGCCAGTTGCTGGACCAGGTCTGAAGCCTGTCCAGATCTTTTTGTAGTTCTGCCTGGTCTTCGATCGGATGAATTCTTCTCATCAACTTCACGTCATCTGCAAACAGGGACACTTCGGAGTCGATACATTCCGTCATGTCGTTCACAAATACCAGAAACAGCACTGGCCCTAGGACTGACCCTTGTGGGACCACGCTGGTCACAGGTACCCACTCTGACACCTCGCCACGTACCATGACTCGCTGCTGTCTTCCTGACAAGTATTCCCTGATCTATTGTAGTGCCTTCCCTGTTATCCCTGCTTGGTCCTCCAGTTTTTGCACTAATTTCTTGTGTGGAACTCTATCAAACGCCTTCTTGCAGTCCAAGAAAATGCAGTCCACCCACCTCTCTCTTGTCTTACTGCTGTCACCATGTCATAGAACTCCAGTAGGTTTGTGACACAGGATTTCCCGTCCCTGAAACCATGTTGGCTGCTGTTGATGAGATCATTCCTTTCTAGGTGTTCCACCACTCTTCTCCTGATAATCTTCTCCATGACTTGCATACTATACAAGTCAGTGACACTGGTCTGTAGTTTAGTGCTTCATGTCTGTCTCCTTTTGTAGAGATTGGGACTAAATTTGCTGTCTTCCATGCCTCAGGAAATCTCCCTGTTTCGATAGATGTATTGAATATTGTTGTTAAGGGTACACATAGCGCCTCTGATCCCTCTCTCAGGACCCATGGAGAGATGTTATCCGGCCCCCATTGCCTTTGAGGTATCTAGCTCACTCAGAAGCCTCTTCACTCCTTCCTTGGTTGTGTGTACTGTGTCCAGCACTTGGTAGTGTGCCCCACCTCTCCCTCTTTCTGGAGCCCCTTCTGTCTCCTCTGTGAACACTTTTTTAAATCTCTTGTTGAGTTCCTCATATACTTCAAGGTCATTTCTTGTTGTCTCTCCTCCTTCCTTCCTTAGCCTGATTACCTGCTCCTTGACTGTTGTTTTCCTCCTGAAGTGGCTGTATAACAACTTCGGGTCAGATTTGGCTTTCGCTGCTATGTCGTTTTCATATTGTCGTTGAGCCTCCTTTCTTATCTGTGCATATTCATTTTTTGCTCTACGACTGCTCTCCTTATTCTCCTGGGTCTTTTGCCTTCTATATTTCTTCCATTCCCTAGCACACTTGGCTTTTGCCTCCCTGCACCTTTGGGTGAACCATGGGCTCATCCTGGCTTATTCATTAATCCTGTTACCCTTGGGTACAAACCTCTCCTCAGCCTCCTTGCACATTGTTGCTACGTATTCCATCATCTCATTAACTGGCTTCCCTGACAGTTCTCTGTCCCACTGAACCCCGTTCAGGAAGTTACTCATTCCCGTGTAGTTCCCTTTCTTGTAGTTTGACTTCATTCGTCATGGCCTTCCTGCTTCCCCCTCCACTTGTAGCTCTACTGTGTATTCGAAGCTTAAAACCATATGATCGCTGGCCCCAAGGTGTCTTTCATATGTGATGTCCTCAATATCTGCACTACTCAAGGTGAATACTACGTACAGTCTTGCTGGTTCATCCTCTTCTCTCTCTCTCTTGTAGTGTCCCTTACGTGTTGGTACATGAAGTTTTCCAGTACCACCACCATCATCTAACCCTCCATGTGTCTTGGCCCCCATGTGGCTCCAAGTTCTTCCAATCGATCTCCTTGTGGTTAAAGTCACCCATGCTTTGCCCTGCATGCATGAGCTCTTCTGGCCACTGCAGCCAGTGTGTCAACCATGGCTCTATTGCTCTCATCATACTCTTGCCTTGGCCTCCTGCTGTTCTGTGGTGGGTTATACATCACTGCAATTACCACCTTGGGACCTCCAGAGTGAAGTGTTCCCACTATGTAATCGCTTGCTTCTCCGCTGTCTCCTCTCTCCAGCTCATCAAAATTCCATCGGTTTTTGATCAACAGTGCCACTCCTCCATCCCCCCTGTTACCTCTGTCTTTCCTCAGAATCTGGTATCCCATTGGAAAGCTGGCATCTGTCATCATACCTGTTAGCTTGGTTTCTGTGAGAGCTATGATGTCCGGTGATGCCTCTTTGACTCTTTCGTGCCACTCCTCCCACTTATTTGTTATTCCATCAGCATTTGTGTACCATACCTTCAGTTTCCTTTCCAACACTGTGGTTTGGGGGGCCTGTGAGGGTGGGAGACCTGGTAGCATACTGTGGGATTCTATAGTTGGGTGTTGGGTGGAAGCTGTGAGTGTGGATTGTAGTTTGTGTTGGGATGGTGCTCTGAGGATAGTTCTGTGTGTGCTTGCCCTTGCTGCTCTGTTGTGCTCTGATTGACCTCTGCTGGTTCCATCCTTGTCTCCTTTCCTATCTCCTTTCGTTTTTTTGTCCTCTCCCTCAACTACTGTTGTTTAGTTTGTGTTCTGTCTCTGTCTAGGAACACCCTCTTGTACTTTTCCGAGTATTTCAACCGTGGTTTCTCTTGGAGGATCCTGTTCCGCACTGTTTCTGTCCTGAGAATCAGCTTAATCGGTCGTTTTCTCCCTTTCAAGTATCCCTTATTCTCTGAAAATTTTCAATCTCGTCCATGTCTTCTTCACCTATTTCTGTGATGATGTTCTCAATCTCCTTTCTTTCTGCCTGCCTTTTTTCAGTGTGTGTCCTTCCCTGAAGCCCATGGATAAACACTGATTTTGCCCTTTCCTCCTCCCATTGCCTCTCCCTCTGTAACTCTGGTTCCTGTCTGTATGTGGACATTTTGTGCCTTTTTTTTCCAGTGGCTCTTGGTAGCATTGTTGTGCCTCTGCATTCGACCTATCACCCTCTCGAGCATCTGCACACAACTGTTCTTCCCTTTCACTATTTGGCCCTTCTTTGCAGGCTATGGCCTTAGCATAAATCATATCTCCTTCCTGTTCGGCCTCTCAGCTTCATATGCTGTGTCTTCTCTGGTCAATGCCCCTGTAACTTGCTTCAGCCTGTTTACCTCATCTTCTAGGACCCTTATCCTGGTTACTGCAGTTTCGACTTGTGCCTCCCAATTCTTCTTCTCCTTCTCCAACCTCTTTTCTAATTTCACAGAAAGCTCTGTCTCCATTTTTTCAGAAAGCTCTCCTAATTTTCTCTCCCACTCTTGTTCCATCCCTTTTCCATCCACTCCTCCCTACCAGAACCATTCTTTTCCAATGCACCTCCATCCACTCCTCCCTACGAGAATCATTCTCATCTGATCCCTGGTTCCTGCGAGTCGACACCATTTTTTTTCTTTTTTTCCTTCTTTTTTCCCTCTTAGCTTTTCTTCCCTTTTTGAAAGAGAAAAGAGTGAGAGAGAGAGAGAGAGAGAGAGAGAGAGAAAGAGAGAAAGAGAGAGAAGGGGAAAAGTAGAGGAGAGAGAGGGGGAGAGGGAGAAGGGAAAAGGGAGAGAGAGAGAGAGAGAGAGAGTGAGAGAAAGAGAGTCGTCAGGCCGATTTCCCTCAACCTTTCTTCGTAGGACATTCCCGTTAGCTCTGGAACTAACCTTGTGGCAAACCTTTGCGTAATTTCTTAACGTGCTTGACCAGGCGCGGGTTCCAAACTGGTGCTGCATACTCCGGTATGGGCCTGATGTCCACAGTGTACAGTGTCTTGAAAGATTCCTTACTAAGGTATCGGGATGCTAATCTCAGGTTTGCCAGGCGCCCATATGCTACAGCAGCTATCTGGTTGATGTGTGCTTCTGGAGACGTGTTCGGTGTTATAATCACGCCAAGATCTTTCTCCTTGAGCGAGGTTTGCAGTCGTTTGCCATCTAGCCTATACTCCGTCTGCGGTCTTCTTTGCCCTTCTCCAATCATCATGACTTTGCGTTTGGTAGGGTTGAATTCGAGAAGCCAGTTGGACCACATGTCTAGCCTGTCAAGGTCTCTTTGAAGGTCTGTCTGATCATCATCTGATTTAATTTTTCTCATTAACTTCACATCATCTGCGAACAGGACGTGTGTGTGTGTGTGTGTGTGTGTGTGTGTGTTAGCATGTGCTCGATGCCTATACTCTGAACCAGTGGGAATGTAGCAGTTCTTAGGGATATTTAAATTTAGATGTCTGCATACATCTGGCTAGACAGAAATACAGCGAGTGATAGTGAATTATTTTTTTTAATGAAACCTCCCTAACTAGATGATACACAGCTGGTGTGCTAAAAAAAATACTAATAATATTTACTTGAAAAATAATAATGATAACAATAATAATAATAATAATAATAATAATAATAATAATAATAATAATAATTATTATTATTTTTTATTATCACACTGGCCGATTCCCACCAAGGCAGGGTGGCCCGAAAAAGAAAAACTTTCACCATCATTCACTCCATCACTGTCTTGCCAGAAGGGTGCTTTACACTACAGTTTTTAAACTGCAACATTAATACCCCTCCTTCAGAGTGCAGGCACTGTACTTCCCATCTCCAGGACTCAAGTCCGGCCTGCCGGTTTCCCTGAACCCCTTCATAAATGTTACTTTGCTCACACTCAAACAACACGTCAAGTATTAAAAACCATTTGTCTCCATTCACTCCAAACACGCTCACGCATGCCTGCTGGAAGTCCAAGCCCCTCGCACACAAAACCTCCTTTACCCCCTCCCTCTAACCTATCCTAGGTCGACCCCTATCCCTCCTTCCTTCCACTACAGACTGATACACTCTTGAAGTCACTCTGTTTCGCTCCATTCTCTCTACATGTCCGAACCACCTCAACAACCCTTCTTCAGCCCTCTGGACAACAGTTTTGGTAATCCCACACCTCCTCCTAACTTCCAAACTACGAATTCTCTGCATTATATTCACACCACACATTGCCCTCAGACATGACATCTCCACTGCCTCCAGCCTTCTCCTCGCTGCAACATTCATCACCCATGCTTCACACCCATATAAGAGCGTTGGTAAAACTATACTCTCATACATTCCCCTCTTTGCCTCCAATAATAATAATAATAATAATAATAATAATAATAATAATAATAATAATAATATTATTATTATTATTATTATTATTATTATTGTTATTATTATTATTATTATTATTATTATTTCGATGACAATGATAATAATAATGATAATAATTTTGGAGTGGTTGGTGCAGTTATTTAATAAATGTATGGAAGAGGGTAAGGTACCTAGGGATTGGCAGAAAGCATGCATAGTTCCTTTGTATAAAGGCAAAGGGGACAAAAGAGAGTGCAAAAATTATAGGGGGATAAGTCTGTTGAGTATACCTGGTAAAGTGTATGGTAGAGTTATTATTGAAAGAATTAAGAGTAAGACGGAGAATAGGATAGCAGATGAACAAGGAGGCTTTAGGAAAGGTAGGGGGTGTGTGGACCAGGTGTTTACAGTGAAACATATAAGTGAACAGTATTTAGATAAGGCTAAAGAGGTCTTTGTGGCATTTATGGATTTGGAAAAGGCGTATGACAGGGTGGATAGGGGAGCAATGTGGCAGATGTTGCAGATGTATGGTGTAGGAGGTAGGTTACTGAAAGCAGTGAAGAGTTTTTACGAGGATAGTGAGGCTCAAGTTAGAGTATGTAAGAAAGAGGGAAATTATTTCCCAGTAAAAGTAGGCCTTAGGCAAGGATGTGTGATGTCACCATGGTTGTTTAATATATTTATAGATGGGGTTGTGAGAGAAGTAAATGCGAGGGTCTTGGCAAAAGGCGTGGAGTTAAAAGATAAAGAATCACACATAAAGTGGGATTTGTCACAGTTGCTCTTTGCTGATGACACTGTGCTCTTGGGAGATTCTGAAGAGAAGTTGCAGAGATTGGTGGATGAATTTGGTAGGTGTGCAAAAGAAGAAAATTAAAAGTTAATACAGGAATGAGTAAGGTTATGAGGATAACAAAAAGATTAGGTGATGAAAGATTGGATATCAGATTGGAGGGAGAGAGTATGGAGGAGGTGAATGTATTCAGATATTTGGGAGTGGACGTGTCAGCGGATGGGTCTATGAAAGTTGAGGTGAATCATAGAACTGATGAGGGGAAAAGGGTGAGCGGTGCACTTAGGAGTCTGTGGAGACAAAGAACTTTGTCCTTGGAGGCAAAGAGGGGAATGTATGAGAGTATAGTTTTACCAACGCTCTTATATGGGTGTGAAGCATGGGTGATGAATGTTGCAGCGAGGAGAAGGCTGGAGGCAGTGGAGATGTCATGTCTGAGAGCAATGTGTGGTGTGAATATAATGCAGAGAATTCGTAGTTTGGAAGTTAGGAGGAGGTGCGAGATTACCAAAACTGTTGTCCAGAGGGCTGAGGAAGGGTTGTTGAGGTGGTTCGGACATGTAGAGAGAATGGAGCGAAACAGAGTGACTTCAAGAGTGTATCAGTCTGTAGTGGAAGGAAGGCGGGGTAGGTGTCGGCCTAGGAAAGGTTGGAGGGAGGGGGTAAAGGAGGTTTTGTGTGCAAGGGGCTTGGACTTCCAGCAGGCATGCGTGAGGGTGTTTGATAGGAGTGAATGGAGACAAATGGTTTTTAATACTTGACGTGCTGTTGGAGTGTGAGCAAAGTAACATTTATGAAGGGGTTCAGGGAAACCGGCAGGCCGGACTTGAGTCCTGGAGATGGGAAGTACAGTGCCTGCACTCTGAAGGAGGGGTGTTAATGTTGCAGTTTAAAAACTGTAGTGTAAAGCACCCTTCTGGCAAGACAGTGATGGAGCGAATGATGGTGAAAGTTTTTCTTTTTTGGGCCACCCTGCCTTGGTGGGAATCGGCCAGTGTGATAATAAAAAAATAATTTTGAAAATTATTTTTATTATTATTCTTATTATGTGAGCAAATCACCTGCAGGAGGCTTACAGGGCATCACCTGAACTATCACCTGCAAGTAATTTGGGTGAGGTAATTGGGACTTAGTCACAGTATGTCACTGAACTGCAACTCCTTCGACTGCCCACTTCTTCACCACTCTCAAAAGAATTAGACCTGACAATAAATTAATACTTGTATTATAAAAACCAATTACTCTGGTAATTAAAGTTATGTGGACTGTATAGGATTTTGGTTTACTTGCTGGGCTCACAAAAATATAACTATTAGTACAATACATATAATACAATAGTGTTATTAAAGAAATTCGTATTATCACTTACAATTTAATTACTGTAGATGGATCACACCACAATACCTGCCTAACACCTAGATCCTATGCTAGCCAGCTAGTGATCTAAATGCAAGGACTACTGGTGCACTTCCCTGTGAGTGATGTCCTCATTTATCTGCCGGCATCAACATGTAATTCTTGAGGTCCCACAAATTTCCTGTCCCAGTTCTTCAACAGGATACATTACCACGGGTTGCTATTACAAATTCAGGCCGAAAATTCCCAAATTGGCCTCTGAAAATTCCGAATTACATTGCACCATGCAGTCCAGTGTTCACCTATTAAATTCAATAAGGCGTTTCCTTCCCCCGCATCACCCAGCAGCTGTTCTATACCCCTCTCACTCGAAATTTCTCGATGGGGTCAAATCAGCATCACATTTTATTACACTATTTTTGTATTATTTAGATTTACACACGCTGAATTTTGGAAAATCCAAAATTTTCCAAAATAATAATAATAATAATAATAATAATAATAATATATAATGAGAAGAAGAAGAAGAAGAAAAAGATATAATGAGAAGAAGAAGAAGAAGAAGAGAAAGAAAAAGAAGAAGAAGAGAAAGAAGAAGAAGAAGAAGAAAAATGAGAAAAAGTAGAAGAAATATGAAGAATAAGAAGAAAATAAACACAAATAAATTACAACATATTCTTGTTACCTGGGAAATACTACAGTAAATATTTTTAGAGTCATAATTATATTTATGGGGATAATGAGTAAATTTGAGTCATTATGTGAAGGTGTTGGTAATTTACTTAATAACACGACAGGTTATTAATTTTCTTGGTAAATTGGTAGGCACGCTTTATTGATTGTTGTGTTTCATCCACCTCTCTCTCTCTCTCTCTCTCTCTCTCTCTCTCTCTCTCTCTCTCTCTCTCTCTCTCTCTCTCTCTCTCTCTTTCTCTCATTCTCTCTCTTTTCACAAGGTTTTTCGGGGTTAGGTTCAGGAATTCTAACTTTATATAGAGCTCACTTGAAAGCCTTTTTATTGTTAATAGATATACAGATAGGGAACAAGATGAAGTTGGAGCCATCTGTGAGCCAGCGATTTGCTCATCTGACTTTACTTCGTTGATGTCATTATACTGCACTAACATGTTGAAGACTGAAGTCATCTTAGGAATGAATGATCTCAAATTAAATTATATTCTGGTGCAGTTGTACAGTCAAAGTATAGTCGCTTGTGTCTGTTCATCTTATATTTTAGAAGTTCAGTTTTTGTTGTCCTGGGAGTGGAGGCACACATACCCCTCCTGTGTTGAAGGTTCTGCTGAAATGACAGAATTGTCCAGGCTGGGTTCAGGCTACAGACGAGTCTGAACTCAGCTGGACAGATCTCTCATTTTATTTATTTCTCCCTCTCTTACTCTTATATTATTTACAGAGGGGCTTTAGAGGGTTATATTAAGATTTCCCATTTACAAGATAAGAACTGTTACGACTAATCTCGTAGGAGAGCTTCTTAACTGTTCTAAGATATGAAAATTGGGAATAGGATGAAGTTGGAGCCACCTGTGGGCCAGCAAGTTCATTTGGTTAACTGACTTTATCTAATTGATGTCATTATGCTCTACGAACACGTTGCAAACTCGATTCCTCCTAGGAATGAATGAGTTCCAGTCCAGACGAGAAATGAGTCGTCCTGTTCTGTTTTCTATTCTGTCAAGAAATCGTAGATGAAATGGAGTGCAGGCAATCCAAGACAGTGGAGCATACTTAAGATGTGAGTGGATTTGTGTCTCATACACTCTTGCAGCCTCTGCTGTCGAGCAGATATATATGTCTGAGTGCTATTATCTTCTTGGCCGCTTTGTTTGTAAGATATACTACTTGGTTCTTCCTAATTTGTTCTGAATTAAATTTCACTTGAAGTATACTAAACTCATTCCTTGTCTCATCTCATCTCTTATCTCATTTCATTTCTCTCTCTCTATCTTTCTTACACAGGGTTTTACAAGGTTAGGCTTATATTTGCTAACATTATTTGCAGGTAAAGAGCTGTTATTTACAACAGCTCGCCTCGAAGTATTTTTATTGTTAAGAGATACACAGAGAATAGGATAAAGTCAGGTGACCCAGCCATTTTTGTCTTAAATAAGTCTTTTTAAGTCGCCAGTTGATTACCCAGTGAACCAACTTTGTTTAGGAACACCGATTTCATGGCCCGCCCCGCAGAAGGAGCCACTTTTAAAGTCATGGTACTTGAGAACGCTCATTGCCGAGTTGGTGAAGATCTTGTGGGCTTCAACATCGTTAAAGCAGATAACGATGAAAGAGTCATTGGTACTGAGGAGTTTGGACAGTTTCACCTGCAGGGGGATCGTCGGGAGTGTTGCCTGTATCTTTGTACTCCAAGAGAAAGGGAGAGGACCTAGTAGCGATCAGTGAAGAGGCGGGGCCAGGTGCTATGAATCAACTCCTGCAACTACAAACAGGTGAGTACAAATAGGCGAGTACACGCACTCACACAGAGGTCAGGCTTAATTCATGGGTTTCAGGAGTGTGAAGGGAGGACACACAACGAAAGATGGCAAAAAGAAAAATGAGAGATTGAATCATCAAAGAAACAGGCGAGGAAGACATGACTGACATAATGAATTTTCAGAGAATACGAGGGTACTCGAAGGCGAGAAATCAGCCGGTCAAAGTAATTTTCAAGACAGAAAAGGTCAAGAGCAGTATAGTGCAGGAGAAATCATGGTTGACGGAATCATCGACATGCAGCAGGGTGTTACTAGACCACAACAGAACGAGAGCAGAATGGCAGCAGCTGAGAGAGAGGACTCAGAAACGAATGGCACTAGAATAGGAAACAAGGACAGAGTCAGCAGAGAACAACCAGATCTCATCTGAGCAAGAAACACAAACACCAACAGAACCATCCTCAGAACCCCACATGAGAGCTTATTATCACAATATGAACCATAATACACAGTCACAGCCCCAAGCCCACATTCTGCACTCTAGCAGGTCCCTCACTCCCCAACCCAGACAGACACCTCAGAATACAGTGTTGGAGAGGAAACTGAAGGTATGGTACACCAGCGCAGATGGAATATCGAACAAGTGGAAGGAGTAGCACGAAAGAATCAGAGGCAGCACCAGACATCATAGCTCTCACACGAAGTAAACTCACTGACACGATAACAGATGCCATTTTTCCAACAGGGTATCAGATCCTGAGGAAAAGCAGAAAAATAATGGAGGGAGTGGAGGAGTGGCACTACTCATCAAAAACCAATAGGATTTTGAGGAGCTAGAGTGAGGAGACAGAGGAGAAGCAGGAGCCTATGTAACAGGAACACTTCAGTCTGCAGATCCCAAGGTGGTAATTGCAGTGATGTATAACCCACCACAGTATAGCAGGAGGCCAAGACAAGAATATGATGAGAGTAACAAAAAGATGGTTGACACACTGGCTGAAGTGGCCAGAAGAGCCCATGTAGGCAGGGCAAAGCTGCTGGTTGTAGGTGACTTCAGTCACAAAGACATTGACTGGGAAAACCTGGAGCCACACTGGGGCCCAGAAACGTAGAGAGCTAAAATGATGAAGGTGGTACTGAAAAGCCTCGTGCATCAACAGATAAGGGAAACTACTAGAGAGAGAGGAGAGGACGAACCAGCTAGGCTGGACCTAGTATTCACCTTGAGTAATGCAGATATTGAGGACATCACTTACGATAGATCCCTCGGAACTAGCGATCAGGTGGTTCTCAGCTTTGAATACATAGTGGAGTTACAAGTGGAGACGGAAGCAGGAAATGCAGAGCGAATGAAGCCAAACTTCAAGAGAGTGGACTATACAGGCATGAGGAACTTCATGTATGAAGTCCCGAGGGACAGAGAACTTGCAGAGAAATCAGTAAATGAGATGATGGAATGTGTGACAACAATTTTCAAGGATGCAAAGGAGAGGCTTGTACCCGAGGGCAACAGACATAATGAGAAGGCCAGGACGAGCCTATGGTTCACCCGGAGGTGTAAAGGCCTAAACCAAATGCAATAGAAAATGGAAGCAGTATAGGAGGCACAGGACCCAGGAGAATAAGGAGAGCAATCGAGGAGCCAGAAATGAATATGCACAGGTAAGGTGCGAGGCCCAGCAACAATACGAAAATTATGTAGCAGCAAAAGCCAAGTCAGAACCAAAGCTGTTGTACAACCACATCAAGAGAAAAACAAAAGTAAAGAACCAGGTAATCAGGCTGAAGAAGGAAGAAGGGGAGCTCACAAAATATGACCGAGAAGTATGTGAGGAGCTCGACAAGAGGTTTGAGGAAGTATTCACAGTGGAGACAGTAAGGACTCCAGAAACACGGACTGGTGGGGTAATCCATTAAGTGCTGGATGCAATACAAACAACCAAGGAGGAGGTGAAGAGGCTGCTATGTTAATAAGATACCTCAAAGGCGATGGGGATAGATAATATCTCTCCATGGGTCCTGAGAGAGGGAGCAGAGGCGCTATGTGTACCACTAGCAAAAATCTTCAACACATCAGCTTATCTGTGACAACCAGTGCTGATTCAGGGACGGGAAATACTGTGTCTCAAATCTACTGGAGTTCTATGATACGGTGACAGTAGTAAGACAAAAGAGAGTGAGAGGGGTGGGTAGATTGCATTTCCTTGGACACATAGGTAAAAAGGCATAAACACAGTTCCACACAAGAGATTAGTGCAAAAGCTTAAGGACCAGGCAGGCATAACCAAGAAGGCACTGCAATAGATCAAAGAATTCCTGACAGGAAGGCGACAGCGAGTCATGGAACGTGACGAAGTGTCGGAGTGGGCGCCTGTGACGAACGGGGTTCCACAAGGGTTAGTTCTAGGACCGGTGTTGTTTCTGATATATGTGAATGACATGACGGAAGTAATAGACTCAGAAGTGTCTCTGTTTGCAGACGATGTGAAGTTAATGAAGAGAATTCAATCGGAGGAAGACCAGGCAAGACTACGAAGGGATCTCGACAAGCTACAGGCCAGGTCAAGCAACTGGCTCCTGGAGTTCAACCCCGCCAATGGCAAAGTCATGAAGATTAGGGAAGGGCAAATAGGACCACAGGCAGAATACAACCTAGGGGGCCAAAGATTACAAACCTCACTCAAGGAAAAGGATCTTGGGGTGAGTATAATACCGAACATATCTCCTGAGTCCCACATCACCCCAATAACTGCTGCAGCATATGGGCGACTAGCAAACCTAAGAATAGCTTTCCAACATGTCAGTAAGGAGTCGTTCAGGACTCTGTACACCGTGTACTTCAGGCCTATATTAGAGTATGCAGCACCATTTTGGAGCGTACACCTGACCAAGCACGTCAGGGAATTAGAGAAACTGTAAACGTTTGGAAAGAGACTAATCCTGGAGCTAAGGGGCATTTCTTACGAGGAAAGGTTAAGGGAAATTGACCTTACGACACTGGAGGTCAGGAAGGACAGGGGACACTGAGAGGAATCGACAAAGTGGACGGATGGGACTCAGCGACGAGGGGTCAGAAGGGTTAAGAAGTATTTCGTCAGTTATAGAGTTGTCAGGATGTGAAATAGTCTGGAGAGTGATGTAGTGGAGGCAGGTACCATGCATAGCTTTAAGAAGAGGTATGATAAAGCTCAAGGCGTAGGGAAAGAGTGGACCTAGTGGCGGCCAGTAAAGAGGCGCGGCCACGAGCTATGAATCGGCCCCTGCAACCACAAATAGGTGACTGCACACTAACTCACACACACACACACACACACACACACACACACACACACACACACACAAACACACACACTCACACACACACACACACACACACACACACACACACACACACACACACATAGACTGGGAATTAGATGGAGAATAATCCTGATATAAAATAAACAATGGTTGTACTGTACACTGCAACTCACTCGATGCGCATGAGTTATGAACACGGATTACACAATATTGCTCATTAACATAAGGCGAGAACATTCACAATATCTCTCTTACGAAGAGTATAGAGTTGACAATACTACTGTCATGATAAAATCAAGTGTTCATCCCAGCTGACAGGATTTGTGTGGGAAACACAATGACACTACGAGCACAAGTGATGCACAATACCACATGCAATGCTCTCACGAAATCCACAATATTCCACACGTATTAAACAATTGGTGCACAATACCACTTCAAAGAAAATTAAGTAATTCATTGTATATTATTTTCTAAAAACATTTTAAGCATAATGACTATCACTGGATAAACATATGAGACAGTATCAGCATGCAGAATATATACGGCTTACAAAACACAGTAATAAGGTAATTAGACGGTAAAAAGAGACATACTTTTAATTAATTCACATTTTTTTAAATCATGTATTACACATCTAGATAATTTTTCAGAAAAATCTGTATTATATTTGGCAGACAGTGATGATACGGTTTGAATAACTAACCTACGAAATCGCAGTTAGTACATTAGGTTGCACACTCTGAGACGCACCACCGAGTCGCAAGCGACAAAGGATGGCTTGACAATAGTAATCTCATAAACGTATTAGGATACAGTGTGCCGACTTGGGAAAGACAAGAGGGATTACGCTGGCCTGCACAGCCCTGTGGCCAATGGTTGGCTCTCCTCTATTCCTGATACCTGGATCCCTTTCTGGCTACAATGCACTACACATCACACAACACTTGAGGGAGTGTAACTGCTTTCATCTGAGTAAAGATTTCATATATATATATATATATATATATATATATATATATATATATATATATATATATATATATATATATATATATATATATATATATATATATATATATATAGCGCTAAGTTTGGGGTGCCAGGTGTAAATGAAAATGGGAGCCCTTTGATTGAACCTTGTATAGAAAGGGGTTTAGTTATAGGTAATACATATTTTAAGAAAAAGAGGATAAATAAGTATACAAGATATGATGTAGGGCGAAATGACAGTACTTTGTTGAATTATGTATTGGTAGATAAAAGACTGTTGAGTAGACTTCAGGATGTACATGTTTATAGAGGGGCCACAGATATATCGGATCTCTTTTTAGTTGTAGCTACACTGAGAGTAAAAGGTAGATGGGATACAAGGAGAATAGAAGCATCAGGTAAGAGAGAGGTGAAGGTTTATAAACTAAAAGAGGAGGCAGTTAGGGTAAGATACAAACAACTATTGGAGGATAGATGGGCTAATGAGAACATAGGCAATGGGGTCGAAGAGGTATGGGGTAGGTTTAAAAATGTAGTGTTAGAGTGTTCAGCAGAAGTTTGTGGTTACAGGAAAGTGGGTGCGGGAGGGAAGAGGAGCGATTGGTGGAATGATTATGTAAAGAGAGTAGTAAGGGAAAAAAAGTTAGCATATGAGAAGTTTTTACAAAGTAGAAGGGATGCAAGGAGGGAAGAGTATATGGAGAAAAAGAGAGAGGTTAAGAGAGTGGTGAAGCAATGTAAAAAGAGAGCAAATGAGAGAGTGGGTGAGATGTTATCAATAAATTTTGTTGAAAATAAGAAAAAGTTTTGGAGTGAGATTAACAAGTTAAGGAAGCCTAGAGAACAAATGGATTTGTCAGTTAAAAATAGGAGACGAGAGTTATTAAATGGAGAGTTAGAGGTATCGGGAAGATGGAGGGAATATTTTGAGGAATTGTTAAATGTTGATGATTTCGTGTATAGAGCAAGGAGGAATAACATCTTGTGGGAATGAGGAAGAGCCAGTTGTGAGTGTGGGGGAGGTTTGTGAGACAGTAGGTAAAATGAAAGGGGGTAAGGCAGCCGGGAATGATGGGATAAAAATAGAAATGTTAAAAGCAGGTGGGTATATAGTTTTGGAGTGGTTGGTGCTATTATTTAATAAATGTATGGAAGAGGGTAAGGTACCTAGGAATTGACTTTGTATAAAGGCAAAGGGGACAAAAGAGAGTGCAAAAATTATAGAGGGATAAGTCTGTTGAGTATACCTGGTAAAGTGTATGGTAGAGTTATTATTGAAAGAATTAAGAGTAAGACGGAAAATAGGATAGCAGAAGAACACGGAGGCTTTAGGAAATGTAGGGGGTGTGTGGACCAGGTGTTTACAGTGAAACATATAAGTGAACAGTATTTAGATAAAGCTAAAGAGGTTTTAGTGGCATTTATGGATTTGGAAAAGGCGTATGACAGGGTGGATAGGGGGGCAATGTGGCAGATGTTGCAGATGTATGGTGTAGGAGGTAGGTTACTGAAAGCAGTGAAGAGTTTTTACGAGGATAGTGATGCTCAAATTAGAGTATGTAGGAAAGAGGGAGATTATTTCCCAGTAAAAGTAGGTCTAAGACAAGGATGTGTGATGTCACCGTGGTTGTTCAATATATTTTTAGATGGGGTTGTAAGAGAAGTAAATGCGAGGGTCTTGGCAAGAGGCGTGGAGTTAAAAGATAAAGAATCACACATAAAGTGGGAGTTGTCACAGTTGCTCTTTGCTGATGACACTGTGCTCTTGGGAGATTCTGAAGAGAAGTTGCAGAGGTTGGTGGATGAATTTGGTAGGGTATGTAAAAGATGAAAATTAAAAGTGAATACAGGAAAGAGTAAGGTTATGAGGATAACAAAAAGATTAGGTGATGAAAGATTGGATATCAGATTGGAGGGAGAGAGTATGGAGGAGGTGAATGTATTCAGATATTTGGGAGTGGACGTGTCAGCAGATGGATCTATGAAAGATAAGGTGAATCATAGAATTGATGAGGGGAAAAGGGTGAGCGGTGCACTTAGGAGTCTGTGGAGACAAAGAACTTTGTCCTTGGAAGCAAAGAGAGGAATGAATGAGAGTACAGTTTAACCAACACTCCTGTATGGGTGTGAAGCATGGGTGATGAATGTTGCAACGAGGAGAAGGTTGGAGGCAGTGGAGATGTCATGTCTGAGGGCAATGTGTGGTGTGAATATAACGCAGAAAATTCGTAGTTTGGAAGTTAGGAGGAGGTGCGGGATTGCCAAAACTGTTGTCCAGAGGGCTGAGGAAGGGTTGTTGAGGTGGTTTGGACATGTAGAGAGAATGAAGAGAAACAGAATGACTTCAAGAGTGTATCAGTCTGTAGTGGAAGGAAGGCGGGGTAGGGTTCGGCCTAGGAAAGGTTGGAGGGAGGGGGTAAAGGAGGTTTTGTGTGCGAGGGGCTTTGACTTCCAGCGGGCATGCGTGAGCGTGTTTGATAGGAGTGAATGGAGACAAATGGTTTTTAATACTTGACGTGCTGTTGGAATGTGAGCAAAGTAACATTTATGAAGGGATTCAGGGAAACCGGCAGGCCGGACTTGAGTCCTGTAGATGGGAAGTACAGTGCCTGCACTCTGAAGGAGGGGTGTTAATGTTGCAGTTTAAAAACTGTAGTGTAAAGCACCCTTCTGGCAAGACAGTGATGGAGTGAATGATGCTGAAAGTTTTTCTTTTTTGGGCCTCTCTGCCTTGGTGGGAATCGGCCAGTGTGTTAATAATAATAACAATAATATATATATATATATATATATATATATATATATATATATATATATATATATATATATATATATATTGATAAATTAGACACATGCGCAACTCTTGGGTATCTTTATTGAGGAAACGTTTCGCCACACAGTGGCTTCATCAGTCCATATAAAGGAGGATCTTGAAGAACAGGAGGAGAATGAGGTAATCAGTCCCTCAACCTTGAGTCGATGTGGTCAGTCCATCAATCTTGATGGACTGACCAATTAGGCAAGCGAATTCTTCGCTTGCCTAATTCTTGGGCACGACCTACTTCCACAATGAACAAATGTGACATGACCTATGACTTCTGCACCTCGCCTGCCAACGGTTTATAAGCTTCTTCTCCGCACGTATGCCGTATTCTATTCAAGATTGATGGACTGACCACATCGACTCAAGGTTGAGGGACTGATTACCTCATTCTCCTCCTGTTCTTCAAGATCCTCCTTTGCATGGACTGATGAAGCCACTGTGTGGCGAAACGTTTCCTCAATAAAGATACCCAAGAGTTGCGCATGTGTCTAATTTATCAACATGTCGGTTCTCTGAACCATTCATCTACAAATATATATATATATATATATATATATATATATATATATATATATATATATATATAAATATATATATATATATATATATATATATCTATATATATATATATATATATATATATATATATATATATATATATCGTGCCGAATAGGTAAAACTGGTCAATTAGCAAAAACTCATTTAAAATTAAGACTTTTCTAAAAAAATTCTTATTCTTTTAAAAATGTATTTTTTCATTAATGTTAATGTAAAAAAATTTAATTTTGCTCCAAAAGAATCTTAGAAAACTTACCTAACCTTATTATAACAATAACAATTTATTTTAGACTAACCCAACTAAATATATTTTAGATTTGTTTACACTAACTTAATACTAAACAAGCACAGTGAAATATATTTTTTTCGTTAAGTTCAGAATGATTTTGGCGAAATTATTGCATACACAAATTTTCACTTGTCCTATATGGCAAGATGAGCGTTGCTGTTTAAGCCAAGATCGCAAGTTCTGCCTATTCGGCACGACATATATATATATATATATATATATATATATATATATATATATATATATATATATATATATATATATATATATATGTATATATATATATGTATATATATATATATATATATATATATATATATATATATATATATATATATATATATATATATATATATATATATATATATATATATATATTATATGTATATATATATGTATATATGTATATGTATATATATATATATAATATATATATATATATATATATATATATATATATATATATATATATATATATATATATATATATATATCTATATATATATATATATATATATAAGTCCTCAGGTTGTTCTTCAACTCTATATATCCTTGGTTAGGCCTCATTAAGACTATGCTGCTAAGTTCTGGTCACCGAATTACAGAATGGATATAAATGCTCTGGAAAACGTACAAAGGAGGATGACAAAGATGATCCCATGTATCAGAAATCTTCCCTATGAGGATAGACTGAGGGCCCTGAATCTGCACTCTCTCGAAAGGCGTAGAATTAGGGGGGATATGATTGAGGTGTATAAATGGAAAACAGGAATAAATAAAGGGGATGTAAATAGCGTGCTGAAAATTTCCAGCCAAGATAGGACTCGCAGCAATGGTTTCAAGTTGGAAAAATTCAGATTCAGGAAGGATATAGGAAAGCACTGGTTTGATAATAGAGTCATGGATGAGTGGAGCAAACTCCCGAGTACAGTTATTGAGGCTAAAACGTTATGTAGTTTTAAAAATAGGTTAGATAAATACATGAGTGGGTGTGGGTGGGTGTGGGTGGGTGTGGGTGGGTGTGGGTGGGTGTGGGTGGGTGTGAGTTGGACCGGTCTAGCTTGCGCTGCTGGGTCTGGTGCCGTGCTTCTTCTTTGAGTGGAGGTGACCAGACTGGGTGGGTCATTGGGCTACTCCCGGGGGGGTGACATGGACCTGCTCCGCATGGGTCAGTAGGCCTTTTGCAGTGTTCCTTATTTCTTATGTTCTTATATATATACATACATACATATATCGTTGCTTATTGTCGTCGTTGCCCAATTTTCTTAAGGAAAAGGGAGATCCGTTGTCTTACAGAGAACGAAGGTTACTCTTTAAGGCAATTTTCCATCTCAGCCTTGAAATAAGTCTCCCATGGTTCCAGAGTCTCTGCACGACCCCAGACCTTTGTGTTTGCTGCTTCCACAATCGCTTCTGTAGCGTTTACTTCCACAGTCACCTTCGTCTCCAACCCTTGTTTACAGTCCTGCGCTCTGAGGTTCCCACCTCGTCGTCCTTTACTGTCTCAAATTTTTCATCTTCCCACTCACATGTTTCTACGTCTACGCGGTCTCTCCCAGCTAAATCAGCACAGCGTATCCCCTCTTCTCCAAAGTCTAAACCTTCACTTAAGAACAAATCTCCTACAGCCTCTGAATTGGATCTCATTGCTAAATATTTTACTTTTCCTGCCTCTGAATCTAGGCCTTTACCTCGTGATGCATCTATTACTGTTGTGGAAGTTTATCTACCCCTATATACAGTTGCTCACTCACCTGTTCCTACTGAAATTTCTTCATGCAACGGCACCTCTACCTCTTCAACAGTATCTCCGGTTGTCTCTCTAATTTTAACTCAAACTTCATCTTCTTCCTCTGCCACCATACTTCCTCTTCTTCCTTCTCTCTGATCTGAAACTATTGAAGCTATCTCCGCGGTTATCGAGAAGACAAAAGCCAGTGATATTCTCCTATCCACCCCTCACCACATCACATTCTAACCTAAAGCAACCTTCAACGCACACACCGAATTTCTTCTCACCATTCCGACCCATCACTCCTTACTAATTTCCCACTACCTCCACATGTTAACTTTACTGACCCTCCTAGTCCGTAGAGAACTTATACTGAATATTACTGTTGTGCTTCTATTCGTGTATCAAGAATTACTTAGAGTGGAATATTCGAAGCCTCAAGGGTAATCGACGGAGATCAACAGGTGTTGCTCTCCCAGCTTTCCTCTCTATGTGTTTGATTACAAGAACCAAAATTCCGCTCCGCTATTATTCATCTTGTATCGATGGGACTTTTAATGAAAATGCACTTCTTTTAGGCGCCGGTATAGCACATTCTCACATCCTTATACTTCACTGCATTGCACTGCAGCCACTTGAACAAGTGGTATACAGTCTGCTCTTTATATCTTTCTCCTTCTCTACCAATATCTATCACTGATATTAATTTTCTGGTTTCTTCTCTACCTCCAACCCTTCTCTTATTAGGTAATTTTAATGCTCATCATTTCCTCGCGAGAGGGTCTCACTGTGACTCTCGTGGAGATCAGTTAGACGCGTTTCTCACTTCTCTTCCCATGCATGTTTTAAATACGAGTATCTCCACACAATTTGATTCTCACACTCAAACGCTCTCTTTCATAGCTCTCTCAATTTCCGCCTCTTCAACTGCACTCGACTTTTCCTGATCTGTGCTTCCAGATTTACATGTCACCGACCATTTCCCTATCATCATTAGTTCCCATTTACATTTTCGCTCTCCTCGTAGCCCACATTGTCAGTTTGAATGAGCGAATTGGACCCTTAACTCAAGTCAAACCGTTTTTAGCGAGGAACCTTCTTCTTTGTCCTTCACTAATGAGTTATTATAACCATTTTTGACATCTATTTTTAACCACAGCTTCAAATACAATCCGTCAAGCCTCGGGTATGCACTCTCAGAAATGCGTGGTTTGGTGGTATCCCACTTGTGCTCGTGCAGTGCGCTTGAAAAGTATTGTGTGGGGCCGTTATCGTTACAGTAGGACAATGGAAGGACTCCTTGATTTAAAGTGGGCGAGGGCATCCGCCAGACGTGCAATCCGAGAATCAAAACTCAATATTTTGGTGGAAATATGTTTCTTCAGATACTCTCGCTTCTTCTGAGTGCAGCTTGGAAAGAAATGCGGAACCTGAGTGGTAGGGACTCTCCAGATCCTCCTCCCGTTCTTAGGGATGCCGTTGTCAGCTTTGCATACCCTGCTGAATTTACCACAGCAATTGGACAGCATCTTGTCCGTATTTCTCAAGAGCTCCATCTGAGCCAATCATTTCATGCTTCCAAATCTACCAGAGAGTTAGCACCTTTAGATTTTTTTTCTAGCATAGAGGAATCTTACAACGTTCCTTTTACACTTCCAGAACTTGAGTCGACACTTTCCGCGTGCCGACCGTCAGCAGCTGAAACTGATGACATTCATATTTGTATGTTTCAACATCTACATCCGACGGCCTTCGAAGTCCTATTACGTCTCTTTAAACTTGTTTGATCGCAAGGGGCTCTTCCTTGTCCACGGAAAACTGCCGTTGTTATGCCTTTTCATAAACCGGGTACTTCGTACCATGATGCCTCCCACTATCGGCCCCTTGCTCTTACTAGTGCACTTAGCAAGTTCCTGGAACGTCTAGTAAATCAACGATTAGTGTTGCATGAGAATCACACAATAGTTTTTCCATTAGTCAATTTGGCTTTCGCAGGGGCCGATCTAGTATCGACCCCTTGCTTCTTTTATATAGTTATGCTCATAATGGCTTTGCTAGTAACCACTATGTTATCGAGGGCTTTTTGACCTTGAAAAGCATACGACACTACCTGGTAGTTTAGCATCTTGGCTTAAGATCATTCCTTAGACCTTTGGGGCAATCTACCACTTTTCCTTAGGAATTTCTTGTATGAGAGACATTTCCGTGTCTGGGTTACTAATCTGCTTTACCCTCACTATGACCAGGCTGAAGGTGTCCCTCAGTGTTGTGACCTAGGCACAGCTCTCTTTTTATACTGACTATTAATGATTTTGCCTCGGTCACTTCACGTTGATGATTTTGTTATAGCTTGTGCTGACTGTCACCTAGTAGCAGCCTCTCTCCAGAATGCTATCGACCGTGTTTCTCATTGAGACACAAGACATGGGTTTAAAAATTCTGGTACTGAATCACATCAGATCACTTTTACTAGACGCTCTGTTATCTCTAATGCTCCATTATACCTGTATGGTTCCTGTATCCATGAACGAGATACGCTCAGATTTCTCTGCCTTCTGTTTGTTCGCCGGATGTCTTGGAGATCTCACTTTACATCCTTGAAAGCAACTTGCCATAGTCGACTGACCCTCCTTTAAGCGCTCGCTTATCTTGCTTGTGGGCTGATAGACGACCTCTCCTACTCCTTCACTTTGACCTAATCCTATAGAAACTAGATTATGGCGACCAGGTATATTCTCTGTGGCCTCTCCAGCAACTCTATCTTAACTTGATCCTATTCATCATCAGGGATTACATTTGTGTCTAAGTGCTTTTCCTTCCTCCCTGGTGGAGAGATGGGGAGAAATGTTGTCTTTGAGCGATCGGCATGATGCTCACTGTCTCCGATATTTTATCCGTTGTCATAACCTTCACGATCCTTCTACGTACAGGATGGTAACAGATATTAGTAAAACCTTTTATTTGATAGCCTCCCAAATTTACTTAATTTCTTTTTTCCTTTGTATTCTCTCTATAGGCTTCTCCTCATTTATCCCCTTTCTATGTTCACCAGGCATGCAACTTGTGTCTGTTCTTCCTCACTGCTGTGCTCGAAAGGTCAGTTACCTACAATAGCTTCTCCCTCCTTTTCTCGTAACCATTGCCGAGTTTCATTCTCATGCCGTTGCAGTTTACACTGATGGTTCTAAATCCTCTGACGGTGTCAGGTCTGCTGCTGTGTTTCCGGATATTGTTGTGCGTGGGTATTGGAATCAACTAGCATTTTCACAACGTAACTATATGTAATTCTCATCTACTAGAAGTTTTGTAGAAGTCTCAGACTTTTTTAATGCTTTACAGGCTTTCAAAAACTTTTATTCTCTTCATCCTCTAGTTCTTCGTAGACAACTTTAGTTGTGCCCATTTCTTGAAAAAAACAAAGACATCGTTTTCTGCTGGACAATGACCAAGTGGACTTTGCTGCGTGGTCAGCTTTTCAGGACCTCCGCATTTCTCAGACTATTTTCAGTAATCTCTAGACACATTCGCAACCACGATGATCCAAATTGACTCATAACAAATTGTATTCCATCATACTTTGTATAGGTTTCTGGTCTTCTTATCATCGCTGTCGTGTTTGGGAGACCACGCTCTCCCATCTTCATATTGGACACTGTGAGGGAAAAGTTCAACAGATAGGAGTAGCGAGCGAGTATATGGTAACGATAGTTTGATTGCCGGCTGCTTGTTAAGGTAGAGTAAGTCTAGCTCCCGCTATCCCCTCCCCCCTCCTTTTTCCCCACCCCGAAAGGTGATGTGTGGGGCTCCGGCCAAACAGTAATCACTCTACTCACAGCTCCCAGCACAACTGTAAGTAAAAGCCTCTGCTCTTATTCTAGTGGATATTGGTTGAAAGCTTCACTTTTGATCAATAATAAACTTAGTCCTTTCAGTTTTAAGCTCCACATGAGACTTTTATATAGTCACCACTTTTTTTAAGTATCTTGCACTTATCATGGAGAGTGATTTCTTAAGCAGTGGGTAACCTGTCTCTCTTTCCAGCTTGGAATGACAGATCGGGTCACCTGCCAACCAACGAGAAGTGTTGAAGGAGAGGGACTGAAGTCGCGAGACGTCACTAAATGATCTACCTACCTGATTAATTGTACAGGACACTACCCCTTATCTTTGCAGCGGTAAAGAACCTGCGTTCCTGTCATCTGGACTGACTATCCAAGGCTATAGACTCTGTTAAGAACTAGTCGCTGAGTTGTCACCAACACCTGTGACCCTCCCCCCCCACATCATCAGCAACGGCTACAATTTCTACAAGACGGTGTCAACCTCATCCAGACACCCCAGTATAACTGTACATATTAGCGTTGAATTCAAATGTCATTTTTCCATTTCATTTTTCATTTTTCTTTCAAGTAGGATACACCTTCACATTTCAATGTTTAACTTTGCATTAATAAATAATAAAGTGTTTATCTTTGTGAATTATTATTTCTTTTTCTATTCATTAATTTTCCTGAGGAGGAGCCAGCCTTGGTAATACTGTCTGACGTTGTTACAGGGCTGAGTAAGCCTTCACAGACACAAAAGCCTCACTCATGGTATCTCATGGATAGGCGCCCAGCGCCATTTTGTAAGAATTCTCAAGTACCGTTTTCTGTTACTCATATAATATTAGACTGTCCTGTCTACCAGCTTCTCTACAACAACTTTGATTTTAATTTCCCGTTAGCACTGCCATTATTGATATTACCTCTGGCATACTCTTCACCTTCGTTAATCTCTGTTCTGGCAAAGTACATCTTTAGCACATCACACTGCAGACTACAT
The DNA here is from genome assembly GCF_038502225.1 of Cherax quadricarinatus. Lineage (NCBI taxonomy): Eukaryota > Metazoa > Arthropoda > Malacostraca > Decapoda > Parastacidae > Cherax > Cherax quadricarinatus. The sequence continues at coordinate 3,642,355 of NC_091360.1, read as the reverse complement.
GGCCCTGGTGGGTTTAGCACCTAGTTGTTATTGTAATAAAATTAATTATTACAATCAAAATTAAGCGATAAACCCACAAGGGTCATACTATGCTGCAGGGTAGACTATGCTAAAGGTGTAATATACTTGATCAGAGACCAGCGAAGGTGAAGAGTATGCCGGAGGTAGAGTCAGTAAGGGTGATGAGGAGCGCTAAAGGGCAGTATAATCAAAGTCGGTGTAATACAGCAGTTGCTGTAAAAGTCGGAGTTCATGTCAAAAGTGGAGCTGTCAGAGAGGAGGAAAAATAAAGTAAGGATGTTAGAGCGATGACGACACCGGAGGTAAATTCTGCGAGCTTACTTGTAGACAGGACAGGCTGGTATTAGTATATGGCAAACTGGAAGTGGAACTCGACAGTTCTTAGAGTGGCTTGGTGCTCTTCCATGAAATACCTGCTAGTGAAACGTGTTTGTCCGATATGAAGTTGGGAGAGTGAAGTCTTCCAAACATGATAGCGATGATAAGACCAGAAACCTAAACAAGGCTTGATAGAATACGATGTTATGAATCAATTCAGACCTGTTCAAGAGTGAGATGGACGGGCACCTACAATCAGTACCTGACCAGAACGGCAGTGGTTCGTACATCGGTGTGTATGCGGCCAGCACTAATAACCTGGTTGTTCAGGTCCTGATTCACCACGAGGTCAGGTCATAGACCAAGCTGCAGCAGCGTTGACTCCCCGGAACACCCTCCAGGAATACTCCAGGTAGACCATCGTTGTTGCCAGCGGTACCAAAGGTGTCTAGAGATTACAGCAACATTGAGAAAAGAATATCCATATATGAAAAGTAGAAGTCATGAACAGGTGACAGCAGAGTCTGCTTGCTCGTTGCTCTCAACACCGGCACATCCTGGAACTCGGCAGAAACCGATGTATTTATTACCAAAAATGCAGTGCATCTGAAGTTGTATATGAAGAAGTAGGGGGATGAAGAGAATTAAACTTTCTGATAGCCTGAAAAGCACTAAAGAAGAATGAAACTACTAGGAATGTTGAAGTAGACAAGGATGCAATATGCATAACTGTGATGAGAACTGCATTTAACTCTGCTGTGAAAATACTACCAGAGTTCAATTAATGGCTTCACACAACACTGTCCGGAAACACTGCTGCAGAGCCTCCAATGGTAGAGAAATGAGAACCATCAGTCAAAACTGCAACGGAATGGGAATGAGTCCGAAAGTGGTTAAGAAAAAAGGAACGTAAAGCAACAGTAGGCAAGTGAGCCTTCGGACATGGCAGTGGGGATGAACAAAAGTGAATCGTTGGAACCTCCCAAGTGGGAAGAGAGAAGTTAGATGCCGGATGACCATGTATAGGTGGTAAATGAAGAGAAGCCAAGAGAGAGAGTGAATACAAAGAGAAAAGGCTCGGAGTAAACAGAGGCGGAGAGCAAAATAACGAACCTTCTAACGTCTGTTACCATTCTCTATGTACAAGGATCGTGAAGGTCATGAGAAAGGACAAAATATCAGAGACAAAGAGTGATACATGGAAGGTATTCTGGGGTCAGCGCCATGACCAGGCCTCGTTGTAGATCAAGTCCTAATCAACCAGGCTGTTACTGCTGGCCGCACACAAACCGATGTACGAACCACAGCCCAGTTGGTCAGAAACTGACTTTAGGTGTCTGTTCAGGACCTTTTTGAAGACAGCCAGGAGTCTATTTGTACTCCCACTTATGTATGCTGGGAGGCAGGTGAATAGTCATGGGCCCCTGTCACTTACTGTGTCGTTTCTTAATAATGTACTTACGGCGCCTCTGTTTTTCATTGGGGGGATGTTGCACTGCTTGCCTAGTCATTTGCTTTCGAAGGGAGTGATTTCAGTATGCAGATTTGGGACTAGTCCCTCTAAGATTTTCCAAGTGTATATTATTAAGTATCTTTCCTGCCTGCATTCCAAGGAGTATGAGACAAGGGAATCCAGCCATTCCCAGAAATTTAGGTGATTTATTGTACTTAAATGTACTGTGAAAGTTTTCTGAATATTCTCCAGGTCTGCAATTTCGTTTGCTTTCAAAGGGGCCGTTGGTGCGCATCAATATGTTCCACTCCTCGGTCCTCCAGAAGCAGTGTTACAACATCGAGTGCCCTGCATACCATCTAAAAGGGACCAGGAGGCACAGACCCCACAAGACAAACAATAGTAGCTACGACAACCCAACTCCAGGTGATTTTTTAGTGGCAGGAAACGAAAAAAGAAAATGGAAGGAAATAACAAAAATAGTCCATCACCTTGGAGCCTTGTTGGACTGGAGGCGCAGCCAGTGGCCACCCATGGCCCTCCAGAATTACAACTACTGATGCCAATAACAAAATCCCCCCAACAAACACAGAATACAACCTCGTTCATATTTGCTAATATACAGGGCCTTAAACCATCCACCAACAACAAAATACCTTTTATCAGTGGACTTCTAGTGGAGTCTAATGCAATGTTTGCAGCCTTCACAGAGACTCACACAAAAGATCACTTTGACAGTGAAATATGGATAAGTGGTTACAACCTTTTTAGATGCGACAGAAAAAACAGGCAACAAGGGAGGGTTGGGCTGTATGTCAAAGAGTCCCTTATCTGCACGGAGTTGCTGAACACCACAAATGAGGTAGTTGAAGTTCTATCAATAAAGATCGAGAACCAAAACCTAGTCATTGTGGTTGTATACAAGCCACCAGATGCAACCTCCCAACAGTTCAAGGAACAGCTACTGAAAATCGATTACTGTTTGGAAAACCTTCCAGCTCCATCCCCAAACATCTTACTGCTTGGTGATTTCAACCTAAGGCATACAAAATGGAAGAATGTAGCAAATAATGTTATAGCTGAAACAATCCCCGGAGGTAGCGCAGATGAAAGGTCACACACACATGAGCTACTAAGTCTCTGCGAAAAACACACCTTAAGCCAGCAGATAGTGGAGCCAACAAGACTAGAAAAGACACTTGACCTTATCTTCACAAATAATGAGGACCTGATAAGAGACATAAGAATATCAAAAACAACTAATTCCGATCACAATCTAATCGAAGTCCAGACGTACATGCATAGGGGTCCTGAACAGCAGAATGCATGTACCTGTGAAGGTGTCTTCACAAAATACAATTTCAACAACAAGAACATCAACTGGGACCAGGTAAACCATGTCCTAAACGAAACATGTTGGGAAGATGTCTTAAATGACATGGATCCAAACCAGTGCCTTGAAAGGATCAACTTCCTGGTAGCCGAAGCATGTTCTAGGCATATTCCCCTAAGGAAGAAGAAGAGCAGGAGTAAACTGGAGAGAAAAAGACGCTCCCTCTACAGAAGACGACGAAGAGTCACTGAGCTCCTCAGGAGTGCTAGAATATCTGATACACGAAAGGAGGCGCTGACCAGGGAAGTGGAAACTATCGAACTTAAGCTAAATGACTCTTACAGGAACCAGGAGAGGCAGGAGGAGCTTAAAGCTATTAGTAAAATTGAAAGAAATTCAAAATATTTCTTTTCATATGCCAAAAACAAGGCAAATACCACATCTAGTATCGGGCCCTTACTCAGACAGGATGGGACTTACACAGACGACAACAAGGAAATGAGTGAAATATTGAAATCCCAGTACGACTCTGTGTTTAGTGAACCACTAATCGGTCTGAGGATCGACGACCCAAATGATTTCTTCATGAATGAGCCTCAAAACTCCATAAATGTATGCCAGATTTCCGACATTACCCTAACTCCGATAGATTTCGAAAAAGCCATTGACAACATGCCTATGCACTCAGCCCCGGGCCCAGACTCGTGGAACTCTGTTTTCATTAAGAACTGCAAGAAACCCCTCTCGCGTGCCCTAAGTACACTATGGAGGAGGAGCTTGGACATGGGTGAAATTCCACAGTCACTTAAAACAACGGATATAGCCCCACTCCATAAAGGTGGCAGCAAAGCATTAGCTAAGAACTATAGACCAATAGCTCTGACATCCCACATCATAAAAATCTTTGAAAGAGTGCTAAGAAGCAGGATTGCAAATCACCTGGATTCCCAAAATCTGCACAATCCAGGGCAACATGGGATCAGGGCAGGTCGCTCCTGCCTCTCACAACTACTGGATCACTATGACATGGCCTTGGATGCACTGGAAGAAAATCAGAATGCAGATGTAATATACACAGACTTTGCAAAAGCATTTGACAAATGCGATCATGGCGTAATAGTCCATAAAATACGTGCTAAAGGAATAACTGGGAAAGTGGGGAGATGGATCTTCAACTTCCTAACAAATCGAACACAAAGAGTAGTGGTCAACAGAGTTAAATCGGAGGCTGCCATAGTGAAGAGCTCTGTTCCACAAGGCACAATACTCGCCCCCATCTTATTCCTTATCCTCATATCAGACATAAACAGAGATATACACCACAGCACCGTATCATCCTTTGCGGATGATACTAGGATCTGCATGAGGCTGTCATCTGCTGAGGACGCGGTTAACCTCCAAGAAGATATAAACAAAGTTTTCCAGTGGGCAACGGTAAACAATATGATGTTCAATGAGGACAAATTCCAACTACTCCGTTATGGAAAACTGGAGGAGATAATAACTAGAACAGAGTATACTACTGACTCCGGCCATACAATAGAGCGGAAAAATAATGTAAGGGACCTGGGAGTAGTAATGTCTGAGGATCTCACTTTCAAGGATCACAACAGTGCCACGATCGCACGTGCAAAGAAAATGATAGGATGGATAATGAGAACTTTCAAAACGAGAGATGCCAAGCCCATGATGATCCTTTTCAAATCACTTGTTCTCTCTAGGCTGGAATACTGCTGTACATTAACATCTCCATACAAAGCAGGTGAAATCGCAGATCTAGAGAGTGTACAGAGATCCTTTACTGCACGTATAAGTTCTGTCAAGCACCTTAACTACTGGGAACGCTTGGAAGCACTTGACTTGTACTCGTTGGAACGCAGGAGGGAGAGATATATCATAATCTACACTTGGAAAATCTTGGAAGGAATGGTCCCAAATCTGCACACAGAAATCACTCCCTACGAAAGTAAAAGACTGGGCAGGCGATGCAAAATGCCGCCAATAAAAAGTAGGGGCGCCATTGGTACACTAAGAGAAAACACCATAAGTGTCCGGGGCCCAAAACTGTTCAACAGCCTCCCATCAAGCATTAGGGGAATTGCCAATAAACCCCTGGCTGCCTTCAAGAGAGAGCTGGACAGATACCTAAAGTCAGTGCCTTATCAGCCGGGCTGTGGCTCGTACGTCGGACTGCGTGCGGCCAGCAGTAACAGCCTAGTTGATCAGGCCCTGATCCATCGGGAGGCCTGGTCATGGACTGGGCCGCGGGGGCGTTGATCCCCGGAATAACCTCCAGGTATCCAGGTAACCTAGAGAGAATGAGTGATTTGAAGAGAATCATCACTGGCTTGGCATCCCTACTGTTGAAGGTTCTTATTATCCAATCTGTCATTTTCCTAGCAGATATGGTAGAGATATTGTTGTGATCTTTGAAGGTGAGTTTCTCTGACATTATCACTCCCAGGCCCTTAACAATAGTTTTTCGCTCTGTTGTTAGTTGGAATTTGTTTTATACTCCGATCCCGACTTTATTTCCTCGAGTTCTACATAACGGAGTAGTTGAAATTTATCTTCATTGAAATTCATGCTGTTTTCTGAGGCCCATTAAAGACTTGGTTAATGTCCGCTTAGAGATTTGCAGTGTTTTCAGTGAATGACATTGTCATGCAAATTCTGGTACCCTCAGCAAAGGAGGACACGGTGCTGTGGATTACATCTCTATGTGAGATATGAGGAAAAGGATGGGTGCGAGTACTGTACCTTGTGGAACACAGCTCTTCACCGTAGTTGCCTCAGACTTTAATCTGTTTACTATTACTGTGTTCTGTTTGGAAGTTATAGAGCCATCTACCAATTCTTCCCGTTATTCTTTTACCATGCATTTTTTGGTGCTATTTCACCAAGCTCTCACTTGTCGAAGGCTTTCGCAAAGTCTGTGTATACTACATTTGCATTTTGTTTGTCCCCCGGTACATCCAAGACCATGTCGTAGTGGTCCAGTAGTAGTGAGAGGCAGGAGCGACTTGCTCTAAATCCATGCTGCCCTGGGTTGTACAGTAGTTCGGCATCCAAGTGGTTGGAGATTTTGCTTTTTAGAACCTTGTTATGGGATGTGAGTGGCATCGGTCAGTAATTATTTGCAGTTGCTTTACTGTCACTTTTGTGGAGTTGGGTTATATCTCTTGTTTTTAGTGACTGTGGGATGAACCCTTTGTCTATAGTCCCTCTCCAAAGAAATTTAAGGCATTTTAAAGGGGATTCTTGCAGTTCTTGATGAACACGGAGTTCCATGATTATGGGCCTGGGGCAGAGTGCATAGGCATGTCAGTTATTGTTTTTTTCAAAGTCCAGTGGTGTTAGGATTATATCAGAAATTCTTGAATTAACCAAATTTTGACTCTAAGTCATAAAGAATTTGTTTAGTGTCCACCCTTAATTTAAATCAAGGCTCACTAAACGCTGAGTCGTATTGGGACTTTACTATCTCACTCAATTCCTTACTGTCATCTGTGTAACTTCCATCTTCTTTAAGCAGGGGTCCAAAACTGGATGTGTTTTCTTTGCCATTGATTTGGTGTAAAAAAAGAAACATTTTGTTTTTTTTCAGTTTAATTTATGGTTATAAGGTCTAACTGTGTTTCTTGGCACCTGCATGATTCCTTAAGCCTAAGTTCGATATTTCATATTTTTTCTGGCCAGTGCCTCCTTCCGTATTTCAGATAGACTGGCCTCTTTGAACAGCTCTGTGATTCTTCGCCTTTACCTATAGATGGAGCGTCTCTCTCTTTCTAGTATACATCTCTTCTCTTTTGTTAGGGGAATGTGCCTTGAGCATACCTGAAGTACCACAGGTATGCTCAAGGTTCTTTAGGATATCTTCCCAGCTTGTTTCATTTAGGACCTGGTTAATTTGACTAAAACGTATGCTTTTGTTGTTGAAGATGAATATGGCGAAGGCACCCACATAAATTGATCTTATTTTGCTGGTCAGGAGCCCAGCACATACATGTTTGTACTTCGATTATGTTGTGATCCGAGTGTATTGTTTTTCTTACTGTTATATTCGTGCCGGATCATCATTATTACTGAAGATGAGGTTAAGTGTATGTTCCAAACATTTAATAGCTCGTGTGTCTGTGAATTCTCATCTGAGTTGCCTCCTGGGGTTATCTCTGCTAATACATTATTTGCCACATTCCTCCATTTTAAGTGACTTAAGCTGAAACCAACAATAAGAAATTTGAGGCTCGGGTTAGAAGATTTTTCAGAGAGTAGTTAATGTTCAAGAGCTGTTCCTTAAATTGTTGGGAAGTTATATCTGGTATTCCAGGAGTATACCTGGAGAGGGTTTCGGGGGTCAGTGCCCCCGCTGTCCAGTCTGAGACCAGGCCTCGTGGTGGAACAGGGTCTGGTCAACCAGGCTGTTATTGCTAGCCCGGCTGGTCAGGTACTGACTTTAAATGCCTGTCAAGTGCCTTCTTGAAGACAGCCAGGGGTCTGTTGGTAATTCCCCTTATGTATGCTGGGAAACAGTTGAACAGTCTTGGGCCTCTGACACTTATTGTGTTGTCTCTCAGTGTACTCTTGGTGCCCCTGATTTTCAATAGGGGAATGTTGCATCTCCTGCCGAGTCTTTTGCTTCCATAAGAAGTGATTCTCGTGTGCAAGTTTCGTACCAATCTAGGATCTTTCTCGCCTGCGTTCTAGGGAATACAAAGCAGGGGACTTCAACCGTTCCCAGTAATTTAGGTACTTTATCGTGCCGTGAAAGTTCTTTGCACACTCTCCAGGTCAGCAATTTCGCCTGCCTTGAAGGGGGCAGTTAGTGTACAACAGTATTCCAGCCTAGAGAGAACAAAGGATTTGAAGAGAATCATCATGGGCTTGGCGTCCCTAGTTTTGAAGGTTCTCATTATGCATCTTATCATTATTCTAGCAGATGCAATAGATGCATTGTTCTGGTCGTTGAAGGTGAGATCCTAGGACATTATCACTCCCAGGTCCTTCACATTACTTTCTCTCTCTAGTGTATGGTTAGAATTTGTTGTATACCCTGATACAGTTTTAATTTCCTCAAGTTTTCCATATCTGAGTAGTAGAAATTTCTCTTCATTGAATTTCATATTGTTTTGAGTGGCCCATTTGAAGATTTAGTTGAAGTCCGCTTGGAGTTTTGCGCTGTCTTCGATGGATGACACTGTCATGGCAATTCAGGTGTCATCTGAAGACGAAGACACTTGTTCGTGGGTACAGTAATATAATATGCTGCTCGTTGTACTAGTACACCAAACAGGGAGTAGAATGAAATTAGCCTAGAGTCATCAACACCACCGTATGTCCTTGGGTAGCGGGTACAACATCCAGCTCTGCTGGATGTGCTACTCTTAAGGATTTTGTGGTCTCGTGGATTAAGGCGTCATGACTTTACGCCCATCATGAGGAAATCCATGGGTTCGATTCCTTGGCTAGTCTCAGTGTTGTTATTGATCAATACCATTTATTCGTGGATACAATAATATATATATATATATATATATATATATATATATATATATATATATATATATATATATATATATATATATATATATATATATATATATATATATATATGTCGTGCCGAATAGGCAGAACTTGCGATCTTGGCATAAATAGCAACGCTTATCTTGCCATATAGGACAAGTGAAAATTTGTGTATGCAATAATTTCGTCAAATTTATTCTGAACCTAAAGAAAAAAATATATTTCATTGTGTTTGTTTAGTACTAAATTATTGTAAACGTATCTAAAATATATTTAGTTGGGTTAGGCTAAAATAAATTGCGCTTTTTATATTAAGGTTAGGTAGTTTTCTAAGTTTCTTTTAGTGCAAAATTATAAATTTTTACATCAACCCAGCCGGGGGTATGGTTTATCTCCTCTCTCCCTAGTTGTGTCCCTCATGTACTGACACGGGAAGTTTTCCTTCACAACTTCCAGCAACTTAGCTCCCAACATTTGTTTCTTCATGGTTGAAAACTTCCATAATCAGCAGTTTTGCATTGCCCACATGGGCTCTTCTACCTACCTCTATTAGTGTGTCCACTACTGACCTGCTGTCGTCCTTATATTCCTGTCTTGGTCTCCTGTTGTTGAGTGGTGGGTTGTACATCACGCTGTTATTACTTGGGGTCTCCCAGTGTGTCTGTTATATTGTAATTCTTACCCTCTCCGATTATTATATTTATAACCACAAAAGTCCACTCGTGCTACTCCTGCAACTGCTCTTTTTCCTCTATCATTTTTCATTAGTTGACATCCTTCTGAGAAAAACCGCAGCTATAACTCGGAGCGATGTTCTCCTAGTTACTGTCCATGTATCACTGGAGGAGTGGATATAAGGGAGGCTGGAGGCTGGAGGCTGGAGGCTGGAGGCTGGAGGCTGGGGTGAAGGTTGATTGTGTGGGAGGATCTTGTACTGGATGAGAAGAGTGACAGAAGGTTTAGGTTGTAGAAGTATATGAGAGTGTATGAAGGTGTATGTGTGTGTGTGTGTGTGTGTGTGTGTGTGTGTGTGTGTGTGTGTGTGTGTGTGTGTGTGTGTGTGTGTGTGTGTGTGTGTGTGTATGTGTGTGTGTGTGTGTGTGTGTGTGTGTGTGTGTGTGTGTGTGTGTGTGTGTGTGTGTATGTGTGTGTGTGTGTGTGTGTGTGTGTGTGTGTGTGTGTGTGTGTGTGTGTGTGTGTGTGTGTGTGTGTGTGTGTGTGTGTGTGTATGTGTGTGTGTGTGTGTGTATGTGTGTGTGTGTACTCACCTATTTGTACTCACCTATTTGTGGTTGCAGGGGTCGAGTCTTAGCTCCTGGCCCCGCCTCTTCACCGGTTGCTACTGGGCCCTCTCTCTCCCCGCTCCATGAGCTTTATCAAACCTCGTCTTAAAACTGTGTATGGTTCCTGCCTCCACTACGTCATTTTCTAGGCTATTCCACTGCCTTACAACTCTATGACTGAAGAAATACTTCCTACTATCTCTCTGACTCATTTGTGTCTTCAACTTCCAATTGTGGCCTCTTGTTTCTGTGTCCCCTCCCTGGAACATCCTGTCTTTGTCCACCTTGTCTATTCCACGCAGTATTTTATATGTCGTTATCATGTCTCCCCTGACCCTCCTGTCCTCCAGTGTCGTCAGGCCGATTTCCCTTAATCTTTCTTCATAGGACATTCCCCTTAGCTCTGGAACTAACCTTGTCGCAAACCTTTGTACTTTCTCTAGTTTCTTGACGTGCTTTATCAAGTGCGGGTTCCAAACAGGTGCTGCATACTCCAGTATGGGCCTGACATACACGGTGTACAGTGTCTTGAATGATTCCTTACTAAGGTATCGGAATGCTGTTCTCAGGTTTGCCAGGCGCCCATATGCTGCAGCAGTTATCTGATTGATGTGTGCTTCCGGAGACATGCTCGGTGTTATACTCACCCCAAGATCTTTCTCCTTGAGTGAGGTTTGCAGTCTTTGGCCACCTAGCCTATACTCGGTCTGTGGTCTTCTGTGCCCTTCCCCTATCTTCATGACTTTGCATTTGGCAGGATTAAATTCGAGAAGCCATTTGCTGGACCAGGTGTCCAGTCTGTCCAGGTCTCTTTGAAGTCCTGCCTGGTCCTCATCAGATTTAATTCTCCTCATTAACTTCACATCATCTGCAAACAGGGACACTTCTGAGTCTAACCCTTCCGTCATGTCGTTCACATATACCAAAAATAGCACTGGTCCTAGGACCGACCCCTGTGGGACCCCGCTCGTCACAGGTGCCCACTGTGATACATCATTACGTACCATGACTCGTTGTTGCCTCCCTGTCAGGTATTCTCTGATCCATTGCAGTGCCCTTCCTGTTATATGCGCCTGATGCTCTAGCTTCTGCACTAATCTCTTGTGAGGAACTGTGTCAAAGGCCTTCTTGCAGTCCAAGAAGATGCAATCAACCCACCCCTCTCTCTCGTGTCTTACTTCTGTTATTTTATCATAAAACTCCAGAAGGTTTGTGACACAGGATTTGCCTTCCGTGAATCCGTGCTGGTTGGCATTTATACTCTTGTTCCGTTCCAGGTGCTCCACCACTCTCCTCCTGATAATCTTCTCCATAATTTTGCATACTATACACGTCAATGACACAGGTCTATAGTTTAGTGCCTCTTTTCTGTCTCCTTTTTTAAAAATGGGAACTACATTTGCCGTCTTCCATACCTCAGGTAGTTGCCCAGTTTCCAGGGACGTGTTGAAGATTGTGGTAAGTGGCACGCACAACATATCTGCTCCCTCTCTAAGGACCCACGGGGAGATGTTGTCCGGTCCCATTGCCTTTGAGGTATCGATGTCCCTTAGCAGTTTCTTCACCTCCTCCTCATCTGTATGTATGTCGTCCAACACTTGTTGGTGTATTCCTTGCTGGTGTCCCCATCTGGTCTGTCCCCCCAGAGTCCTTCCTGTCTCTACTGTAAATACTTCCTTAAATCTCGTGTTGAGCTCCTCACATACCTCTTGATCGTTTCTTGTGAGTTCTCCACCTTCTTTCCTCAGCCTTATCACCTGGTCCTTGACTGTTGTCTTCCTCCTAATGTGGCTATACAGCAGTTTCGGGTCAGATTTGACTTTCGATGCTATGTCGTTTTCATACTGTCGCTGGGCCTCCCTCCTTATCTGTGCATACTCGTTTCTGGCTCTTCTACTAATCTCCTTGTTTTCCTGGGTCCTATGCCTCCTGTACCTTTTCCATTCTCTGTTGCACTTAGTTTTTGCCTCCCTACACCTTCGGGTAAACCAAGGACTCGTTTTGGTCTTCCTATTATTTCTGTTTCCCTTGGGAACAAAACTTTCCTCTGCCTCCTTGCAATTTGTTGCCACATATTCCATCATCTCGTTTACTGATTTTCCTACCATTTCTCTGTCCCACTGAACCTCCTGCAGGAAGTTTCTCATACCTGTGTAGTCCCCCCTTTTATAGTTTGGCCTGTCCCCTTCAGTTCCTGTTACCTTCTCCACTTGTAACTCTACTATATAGTCAAAACTCAGAACCACGTGATCGCTAGCTCCAAGGGGCCTCTCGTAAGTGATGTCCTCAATGTCTGAACTGCTCAGGGTGAACACAAGATCCAGTCTTGCTGGCTCATCCTCCCCTCTCTCTCTGGTTGTGTCCCTGACATGTTGATGCATGAGGTTTTCAAGTACCACATCCATCATCTTGGCTCTCCATGTTTCGGGACCCCCATGTGGCTCCAGGTTTTCCCAGTCGATCTCCCTGTGGTTGAAATCGCCCATTACCAGTAACTTTGCTCTGCTCGAGTGAGCTCTTCTTGCCACCTCAGCCAGTGTGTCCACCATCACCCTGTTGTTTTCTTCGTACTCCTCTCTTGGCCTCCTGCAGTTCTGTGGTGGGTTATACATCACTCCAATGACTACTTTATGTTCTCCGGACTGAATTGTACCTACAATGTAGTCTCTTTCTCCAATCATGTCCATGCCTTCCATTTCCTCAAATCCCCATCGGTGTTTTATGAGCAGTGCAACCCCTCCTCCCCCTCTACTCCTTCTATCTTTCCTCAGGATCTGATATCCTGTTGGGAAGACTGTGTCTGTTATTGTCTCAGCGAGTTTTGTTTCTGTGACTGCTATGATGTCTGGGGATTTTTCACTGATTCTTTCGTTCCACTCCTCATGTTTATTCGTTATTCCATCCGCGTTTGTGTACCAAACCTTCAGTTTCTTTTCTATCATTGTGGTCATGCAAGAATATTGGGGTTGGGGGAGCGAGAGCCTTGGTGGGGGCCTATATGGGGCTGTGGTGTAGGTGGGGTTTGTGTTGATGGGGGTGGGGTCAGAATGCCCATAAGGGACAGCTGTTGGGGTGAGGTTTGTGATATGGGGGTTGGTGGCAGAGGGAACAGTGAGTGGGTTGTAGTATAGGTTGCTCAGTTGCGTTGGGAATGTCGCGGTTGGAGTCTTTTGGTGGGAGATTCTGTGGGGTGTGTTTGCCCTTACTCCTGTGTCTGGGTCCTGCTCATTTTCGTTGCTTCTCGTTCCTCCTTGCGTCTCTGTACCCTCTCTTTCAGTGTAGTCCTTTCTTCTTGTGTTCTGTCGCGGTCGAGGTATACTCTCTGGTACCCCTCTTTGTCCCTCAGTCTTGCTTTCTCTTGCAGAATCCTGGTTCGAACTGATTCTTCCTTGAAAGTTACTCTGACAGGCCGTATCCTTCCACTCGCAAACCACCCAATTCTCTGAAAATTTGTCACCTGGGTCATATCGCCCTCCCCTATTGTTTTCATGATGCCTTCAATAATTTTTTTCTCCTCCTGTTTTATTTCTTCAAAGTTGTCCCCCTTGGCTTCTTGGAGCCCATACACAAAAACTGACCTCGCCCTTTCCTCCTCCCACTGAGTCTCCATCTGCTTCCTCTGAGGCATTTTATTTCCTTCCATTGACATGTTCTTGCCTTCAGTCCCTGTCATATCTGAAACTTCTATTCTCAGTGAACTGTCTTTCCTGACCAGCTGTCCCTTGCTACTGCAGTTGGCTGTTAGAATCTCTGCATATAGCATACCTTCATTGTCTTCGGACCTGTCGTTTGATCTTAGTGTGCTCATCGTCTTTTCCCTGGCCCCACGTGGGTCTGATAGGGCCTTCGTGTACGGCATGTCTCCGTTGTTGCTTACCATCCCCTTGTCTGCGCCTGACTTTGAATTTCCTGATGTCACATCTGAATTGTCATTTGTCTCTCTAATCTGTTTCAGGCTTTGCAGTTTCTCTTCTAAGCACTGTATCCTAGCTTCTGCTGCTAAGACATGTACTTCCCACTTCCTGCACTCTTCAGCTATCCGCTCCTCCATTTTCTTACCAAGCTCTACTATCTTCCTTCCCCAATCTTCCTCCCTTTTTTGGAGCTCTAACTCCCAGTCTTTCCTCCCTGGTTCGTCTACCAGATCTCTGGTTTTCCGTCCTCTAAGGCCACCCATTTGTGTGTGTGTGTATGTGTGTGTGTGTGTGTGTGTGTGTGTATGTGTGTGTGTGTGTGTGTGTGTGTGTGTTTGTGTGTGTGTGTGTGTGTGTGTGTGTGTATGTGTGTGTGTGTGTGTGTGTGTGTGTGTGTGTGTGTGTGTGTGTGTGTGTGTGTATGCGTGTCTGTACTCACCTAGTTGTGGTTGCAGGGGTCGACTCACAGCTCCTGGCCCCGCCTCTTCACTTGCCTCTACTAGGTCACTCTTCCTGCTCCTTGAGCTTTATCATACCTCTTCACTACATCACTACATTACTTCCTGACAGTTGTGCGACTGAAGAAATACTTCCTAACATCCCTGTGATTCATCTGGGTCTTCAACCTCCAACTGTGACCCCTTGTTGCTGTGTCCCATCTCTGGAACATCCTCTCTCTGCCCAGCTTGTCGATTCCTCTCAGTATTTTATATGTCGTTATCATATGCCCCCTATCTCTCCTGTCTTCCAGTGTCGTCAGGTTGATTCCCCCCAAAAAATCGCCTCGCAGGACATACCCCTTAGCTCCGGGACTAGTCTTGTTGCAAACCTTTGCACTTTCTCTAGTTTCCTTAAGTGCTTGCCTAGGTGAGAGTTCCAAAATGGTGCTGCATACTCCAATATAGGCCTAACACGGTGAATATCAAAATGGTGAATATTAAAATGGTGTGTCTTACCTATCAGGCCTAACACACCTGGTGTACAGAGTCCTCAACGACTCCTTGTTGAGATGTCGGAATGCTTTTCATAGGTTTGCTAGGCGCCCATATGCTGCAGCAGTGTGTGTGTATACTCACGAAGTTGTGCTTGCAGGGGTCGAGCCACAGCTCCTGGCCTCGCCTCTTCATTGGCCGCTACTCGGTCACTCTTCCTGCTCCTTGAGCGGGTGTGTGCTGGAGTGTGTTTGTGTGAGCGTATTATGTGCACTATGTGCGTGCTCGAAACAAAAGCACAGAAACACACAAAGAGGAGCATCGTGGGGCGCACAAATATAAATATAATTTCCTGGACCTGAGACACCGACCACCGCTGGCAATTGCCTCCGCTGGCAATTCTCTGATAGAACAAGAGAATTACGAGAAGGTAAAATTGAAATTGTGATTGCTGGGGAATGATGCTGTCACATCCATGGATACCATTTGTTATCCGGCGGTTTGTGGGAGAGTCTGGCCTTTCCTGAGCTGATACATTGTGATGCATATGCTCCCTGAGTATCCATCATTGGAGAAGCAATGCTGGCTGAGAGGTTGTTATGGGCGCTTATACGAGCTGACTGACCGAACATGGATGCATACAGTCACTAAGTTGACAACATTATTGTCAACACATAGGTAAGACACATATGCAACAGTTAGGTATCTTTATTTCGAAACGTTTCGCCTACACAGTAGGCTTCTTCAGTCAAGTACAGAAAGGTTGATAGAAGCAGAAGATACTTGAAGACGATGTAATCAGTCCATCACCCTTAAAGTTTTGAGGTGGTCAGTCCCTCAGTCTGGAGAAGAGCATTGTTCCGTTGTCTGACCACCTCAAAACTTTAAGGGTGACGGACTGATTACATCGTCTTCAAGTATCTTCTGCTTCTATCAACCTTTCTGTACTTGACTGAAGAAGCCTACTGTGTAGGCGAAACGTTTCGAAATAAAGATACCTAACTGTTGCATATGTGTCTTACCTAACAATCTGTCGGTATTTCATACCATTTTAATGTTCATTGTCAACACATGGAACATAATGCTACCTGAGTGTTCATTACAGGTGACTATGCTCACTAAATGTTTATTATTGCTGATAAATTAGACACATGTGCAACACTTGGATATCTTTAATGAGGAAACGTTTCGCCACACAGTGACTTCATCAGTCCATACAAAGGAGAACGGTGAAGAACAGGAGGCTGTGACAAGATCTACGTAGGTGAAACAGCAAGAAACCTCGACACCCACCTCAATGAACACATTTACGCATGTAGGAACGACAGCTTAAACAACGCCTGTGTACAACACCGAAATTCCACCAATCATCTCATGAAATTCAGAGACGCCCAATTAGTGATCAAAGAAACTAATTTCCGCACACGCAAGTGCCTTGAATCAGCACTGATCGCTGTTTCGAATACTATTAAACAAAACAACGGCAGCTTCACCATCTCCGAAGTCTTAGCAAGAATCCTCCTGAAAACAGTAAACCCTGCCACCACATAGTCTCTCCTGTTATACTACACAAGCACATTACAGAGAGTGAACACTGAAAAAAACTTGCCTCTTTCCAGCCTATATTTGTCCAACCTATTTTTATGTTACCCAAGTAATAGCTTTTATATCCTTTTACTCATGTACGAATTAATTGCTCTTCCTTATTGTATTATTTTTGTTACTACTACTACTACTACTACTACTACTACTACCACCGCTAGTGAACATCGAAATGTTACCTCACTAGTATTGCACCTCACTCAGAGCCTTTATATACCCTCTGTGTCCATGTATTGTTTGTAATGGCTTGATAAAGCTCCTGGAGAGCGAAACGTTGCCACAATAAATGTCACATTAGTTGCACTTGTGTCCTTTTACTTTACATGTTCTTATGTTCTTACAAGATGAAGGCCCCTCGCCACATATATCTATTTAATTTCAACCTTATTTTAGGGATTAAAGTATTCTTTATTGGAGGTGAACAGGTTATTTGTAGCCTTATTGGCCCCTGTGAAATCAATAAGTTTTAAACAGAATTAGCCAACTAGCAAACCACAATCCCTCTTAGTGATCATGGTAGGAATAACTCGGTGTACTTCTGTTCCTGGGTGATGATAGTATGGTATCCTCCTTATTGTACAGCCTCATCCTTCTTTACCTCAGTGCACTCGAAAGAGCTAGTGAAGAACATACCAGGAGTATACGTGGAGGGTGTTCCGGGGGATCAACGTCTCCGTGACCCAGCCCATCACCAGGCCTAAGTATACTTGGACGCAGTGGCGGCTCGTCCATAGGAGCTGCAGAGCTGCAGTCCCCCTAGATACTCACTGCCAGACGTATGACTTCATCAACCTTACTCTAAAATAATTTGCAACTGACAAATACATTAATGGAAAAATCTGTTGCATGTTGTTTTCAATGCATTTTTAAGCGAATTTTTACTTTTTTTGTTGAAACGAGATAAAAAATGGTTAAAAATATAAGTTTGATACTGTACGATAGTATAGGTATTACTGGCGCTATAAGCCGCCACTGCCTGGAGGGTGTTCCTGGGGTCAACGCCCCCTCGGTCCGGTCCATGACCCGTATGTCATAAGTTTTTTTTTATCGAAGTTGAATATTAGCATAGAAAGTTTTAAATGAACCTGAAGAGTTATTCAGAAGTTAAGACATGAACACAAAAATCCCAGCGTCTTCATTAATATGGCAGATTAGGATCTAAACAGCCCTAAGAAAACTGAAAGACAATTTCTTATAAGCTCGGAGGGTCCAGAATCCTAAAATACACTGGCACACTAAGTTTAAACTCAGAATCTTCTTCATAAGGTTAAATGTATTGAAGGGTAGAACACAATGTCAACAACAGTCATTCAGAAATTATAACACGAAAAATAAGATTTCAACTTTCACTGTTCCAATTTTCACTGTTTCTTCCAACTTTCACTGTTCCAATTTTCACTGTTTCTTCCAATTTTCACTGTTCCAACTTTCGCTGTTTCTTCCAACTTTCACTGTTCCAACTTTCACTGTTTCTTCCAACTTTCACTGTTCCAACTTTCACTGTTTCTTCCAACTTTCACTGTTCCAACTTTCACTGTTTCTTCCAACTTTCACTGTTCCAACTTTCACTGTTCCAATTTTCACTGTTTCTTCCAATTTTCACTGTTCCAACTTTCGCTGTTTCTTCCAACTTTCACTGTTCCAACTTTCACTGTTTCTTCCAACTTTCACTTTTTCTTTCATTAAAAGAGGCAAATTAGAATGTAGACAGTTCAAATTGACTTAAAGCTTTTCTCTAAGCGACGCTAACGTAAGTTTATGTAAGTAAAGTAAATAAAGAAAGTAAACAAGTAAAGCAAATAAGTAAATTAGCAAGAAAATAATAAGGAAAGAAAGCAAGTAAATACATGAGTTAATAAATTAGTCTGTAAGTAAATATGTATATGTAAGTAAGAGTATAAGCTAGCAAATAACCGAGTAAGTTGGTAAGTTGATGAATGATTTCGTAAATAAGTGAATGTGTAAATATGTAAGTTGATTAATAAGCAAATAAGTATGTATGCAAGTAACTAAGTAAGTATTTAAGTAACTAAGTAAGCACCTGAGTAAGTAAAAAGGTAAGATTTATTTTAGCACTTGGTATATTAAATAAAAGTTTTGTGCATTTGTCTTGAGGTCACACAAATTTTAGTTGGTGATTAAGGTGTATTATGAATATTTAACACAGAATAAACTAATATTGTCAAATACTGTGACTTACTTCCTGTCAAAAGAGACATTCTCTGAGTGCGTCACGACATCCAGTATACAACGTGAGACCTAAGCAACCCTTTCTTACCCGAAAACATATAAGGAAAAAAGTTTAAGGCCGAACCTTGGGCACGACCTACTTCCACATTGGACAAATGTGACACCACCTACGACTGCTGCACCTCTCCTGCCTACGGTATATAAGCTACTTCTCCGCACATATGCTGTATTCTTTTCAAGATTGATGGACTGACCACATCGACTCAAGGCTGAGGGACTGATTACCTCAAACTCCTCCTGTTCTTCACCATTCTCCTTTGTATGGACTGATGAAGCCAGTGTGTGGCGAAGCGTTTCCTCAGTAAAGATACCCAAGAGTTGCACATGTATGGACGTGTCGGTTCTCCGAACCATTCATCTACAATGTGAAAGTATATTGAAATGCGATCTTGGTGGCCGTCAAGTGGTTCGGTTGCAGTTTATTGAAAGAATAATACCCGCTTGAGCTATTTTCTACGCCAGAAAAACCTTACGAGCGTGACTACAGGAACTAGTTTATTTCTAGTAAAGTACAGGAAGACACAGGAGCCAGACACGTTGCTATTCGTTTCTTCTGCAAGACTTTGTTATTTATGCTTATCTGTGTAATTTTATATTATCTTCTATTGTACTTTAATATTTTTACTGAGTTAGGATTAAAACAGTCTAATAACTTTGGATAAATTATCCTAGTTCTCAGGTATTTTAAACTGAGGGAGGAGAGATGTACTCACCTAATTGTGGTTGCAGGGGTCGAGACACAGCTCCTAGGCCCGCCACTTCATGAGTGCTACTAGGTCCTCTCTCTCCCTGCTCCATGAGCTTTATTATACCTCATCTTAAAGCTATGTATGGTTCCTGCCTCCACTACCTCACTTGCTAGGGTATTCCACCTCCTGACTACTCTATGACTGAAGAAATACTTCCTAATATCCCATTGACTTATCTAGGTCTTCAACTTCCAATTGTGACCCCTTGTTTCTGTGTCTCAACTCTGGAACATCCTGTCTTTGCCCACCTTGTCTATTCCATGCAGTGCATGCATTGTGTATGTCGTTATCATGTCTCCCTAATCCTCCTGTCCTCCAGTGTCGTCAGGTCGATTTCCCTTAACTTTTACTCGTAGGACATTCCCCTTAACTCTGGAACTAACCTTGTCGCAAACCTTTGCACTTTCCCTAATTTCTTGACGTGCTTGATCAAGTGTGGGTTCCAAACAGGTGCTGCATACTCCAGTATGGGCCTGACGTACACGGTGTACAGTGTCTTGAACGATTACTTAATAAGGTGTCGGAACGTTATTCTCAGGTTTGCCAGGCGCCCATATGCTGCAGCAGTTATCTGGTTGATGTGTGCTTCCGGAGACATGCTCGGTGTTATACTCACCTCAAGATCTTTCTCCTTGAGCGAGGATTGCAGTCTTTTGCCACGTAGCCTATACTCCGTCTGCGGTCTTCTTTGCCCTTCCCCGATCTTCATGACTTTGCATTTGGCTGGGTTAAACTCGAGAAGCAATTTGCTAGACCAGGTGTCCAGCCTGTCCAGGTCTCTTTGAAGTCCTCCCTGATCCTCATCTGATTTAATTCTCCTCATTAACTTCACATCATCTGCAAACAGGGACACTTCTGAGTCTATCCCTTCCATCATGTCATTCACATATACCTGAAATAGCACTGGTCCTAGGACCGACCCCTGTGGGACACCGCTCGTCACAGGTGCCCACTGTGATACCTCATCACGTACCATGACTCGCTATTGCCTCCCTGTCAGGTATTCTCTTATCCATTGCAGCGCCCTTCCCGTTATATGCACCTGATCCTTTACCTTCTGCACCAATCTCCTGTGAGGAACTGTGTCGAAGGCCTTCTTGCAGTCCAAGAAGATGCAATCAACCCATCCATCTGTCTCGTATCTTGCTTCTGTTACTTTATCATTAAACTCCAATGGGTTTGTGACACACGATTTGCCTTCCATAAATCCATACTGACTGGCGTTTATACTCTTGTATAAATGCCTGTGCTTTTGAGGTCAAAAGGGAGACCTAATTAACTAGTAAATTGTCACACACCTTGCATTGGCAAATAGCTGTCAGACATGCCTCTCGGCTTAAATCTCAATTCTTTTGTTCTTGAATGGCATCAGTTCTTAACATGTGGTGTTCGTCTGACAAAGAGAACGAATGTGCTCGATTTTAAATAATTATTTTCTCTCTGTTTTTACACAGGAAGACACTAAAAATATCTCAGTATTTAAATTTTTATAGTGGGCCTGAAGAAGATAAATTATGTAACATCACAGTCACTAGTGAAATGGTTGTGAAACAAATAGACCGACTGAAACAAAATAAATCACCGGGTCCTGATGAGGTTTTTTCAAGGGTTCTTAAGGAATGCAAAACGGAACTCTGTGAACCATTAAATAATATTTTTAATTTATCTCTTCAAACAGGTGTAGTGTCTGATATGTGGAAGATGGCTAATGTAATTCCCATTTTTAAAGCAGGAGACAAGTCATTATCGTCAAATTACCGCCCGATAAGCCTGACCTCAATTGTAGGAAAATTGCTAGAGTCAAATTATAGCTGAGATTATAAGAAGCCGTCTGGATAAGCATAATCTGATTACTGATACTCAGCATGAATTCACGAGAGGCCGTTATTGTCTAATTTATT
>NC_091360.1:3488179-3620976 GCF_038502225.1 Cherax quadricarinatus | reverse complement strand
TATTTTTGTTATGCATTAACACCCATTGCTCCAACAATTTCGGGATAATGGGATTCTATTCTACCTTTGAAATTCTGATACTTGGCCCTCAAAAAGCACTATATATATCCTGGGTATATGTAATCGTATACTCATGAATATATATACATGATATATTCGTTACTATTCTGTACTCAATAAATTAAAGATTTTGAAATGTTTTATTAAAATATAAAGAATTTATTGAAAAAGATGATTTCCTGAAACAAAAATTTTTTTGAAAGAATGAGGATTTAC
Organism: Cherax quadricarinatus; assembly: GCF_038502225.1. Lineage (NCBI taxonomy): Eukaryota > Metazoa > Arthropoda > Malacostraca > Decapoda > Parastacidae > Cherax > Cherax quadricarinatus. The sequence continues at coordinate 3,620,700 of NC_091360.1, read as the reverse complement.
TGAAATAAAGAGAACTTGCTGAAATATGGAGAATGTATTGAAACACGAATTCCTGAAATAAGGATTTTTGAAACAAATAGGATTTATTGAAATAAGATTTGTTGAAATAGGATTTCTTGAAATAAATACGGTTTCTTGATACAGGATTTCTTGAAATAAATAGGATTTCTTGGCATTAATAAGATTTCATGTAATAAAGATTTATTGAAATAAAGGGGATTTAGTCAAGATTACAGCTACTGCAATAACAGTAATTTGTTCTAATGTAATTCACTATTACATTAGTGCTGGGAGAGAAATTAATAACATTGTCATACAAGTGAGATGAAGGTAACTGCTGCTGCACCACCAGTGGTGGTGACTCTTGCTGCACCACCAGTGGTGGTGACTCTTGCTGCACCACCAGTGGTGGTGACTCTTGCTGCACCACCAGTGGTGGTGACTCTTGCTGCACCACCAGTGGCGGTGACTCTTGCTGCACCACCAGTGGTGGTGACTCCTGCTGCACCACCAGTGGTGGTGACTTGCTGCACCACCAGTGGTGGTGACTCTTGCTGCACCACCAGTGGTGGTGACTCTTGCTGCACCACCAGTGGTGGTGACTCTTGCTGCACCACCAGTGGTGGTGACTCTTGCTGCACCACCAGTGGTGGTGACTCTTGCTGCACCACAAGTGGTGGTGACTCTTGCTGCACCACCAGTGGTGGTGACTCTTGCTGCACCACCAGTGGTGGTGACTCTTGCTGCACCACCAGTGGTGGTGACTTGCTGCACCACCAGTGGTGGTGACTCTTGCTGCACCACCAGTGGTGGTGACTCTTGCTGCACCACCAGTGGTGGTGACTCTTGCTGCACCACCAGTGGTGGTGACTCTTGCTGCACCACCAGTGGTGGTGACTCTTGCTGCACCACCAGTGGTGGTGACTCTTGCTGCACCACCAGTGGTGGTGACTCTTGCTGCACCACCAGTGGTGGTGACTCTTGCTGCACCACCAGTGGTGGTGACTCTTGCTGCACCACCAGTGGTGGTGACTCTTGCTGCACCACCAGTGGTGGTGACTCTTGCTGCACCACCAGTGGCGGTGACTCTTGCTGCACCACCAGTGGTGGTGACTCTTGCTGCACCACCAGTGGCGGTGACTCTTGCTGCACCACCAGTGGTGGTGACTCTTGCTGCACCACCAGTGGTGGTGACTCTTGCTGCACCACCAGTGGTGGTGACTCTTGCTGCACCACCAGTGGTGGTGACTCTTGCTGCACCACCAGTGGTGGTGACTCTTGCTGCACCACCAGTGGTAGTGACTCTTGCTGCACCACCAGTGGTGGTGACTCTTGCTGCACCACCAGTGGTGGTGACTCATGCTGCACCACCAGTGGTGGTGACTCTTGCTGCACCACCAGTGGTGGTGACTCTTGCTGCACCACCAGTGGTGGTGACTCTTGCTGCACCACCAGTGGTGGTGACTCTTGCTGCACCACCAGTGGTGGTGACTCTTGCTGCACCACCAGTGGTGGTGACTCTTGCTGCACCACCAGTGGTGGTGACTCTTGCTGCACCACCAGTGGTGGTGACTCTTGCTGCACCACCAGTGGTGGTGACTCTTGCTGCACCACCAGTGGTGGTGACTCTTGCTGCACCACCAGTGGTGGTGACTCTTGCTGCACCACCAGTGGTGGTGACTCATGCTGCACCACCAGTGGTGGTGACTCTTGCTGCACCACCAGTGGTGGTGACTCTTGCTGCACCACCAGTGGTGGTGACTCATGCTGCACCACCAGTGGTGGTGACTCTTGCTGCACCACCAGTGGTGGTGACTCTTGCTGCACCACCAGTGGTGGTGACTCATGCTGCACCACCAGTGGTGGTGACTCTTGCTGCACCACCAGTGGTGGTGACTCTTGCTGCACCACCAGTGGTGGTGACTCATGCTGCACCACCAGTGGTGGTGACTCTTGCTGCACCACCAGTGGTGGTGACTCTTGCTGCACCACCAGTGGTGGTGACTCATGCTGCACCACCAGTGGTGGTGACTCATGCTGCACCACCAGTGGTGGTGACTCTTGCTGCACCACCAGTGGTGGTGACTCTTGCTGCACCACCAGTGGTGGTGACTCTTGCTGCACCACCAGTGGCGGTGACTCTTGCTGCATCACCAGTGGCGGTGACTCTTGCTGCACCACCAGTGGTGGTGACTTGCTGTACCACCAGTGGTGGTGACTCTTGCTGCACCACCAGTGGCGGTGACTCTTGCCGCACCACCAGTGGCGGTGACTCTTGCCGCACCACCAGTGGCGGTTACTCTTGCTGCACCACCAGTGGCGGTGATTCTTGCTGCGCCACCAGTGGTGCTCGTCGTGACTCTTGCTGCGCCACCAGTGGTGTTGACTCTTACTGCGCCACCAGTGGTGGTGACTCTTACTGCGCCACCAGTGGTGACTCTTGCTGCACCACAAGTGGTGGTGACTCTTCCTGAACCACCAGTGGCAGTGACTCTTGCTGCACCACCAGTTGTGGTGACTCTTGCTGCACCATCAGCGGTGGTGACTTGTGCTGCACCACCTGTGGTGGTGACTCTTGCTGCACCACCAGCGGTGGTGACTCTTGCTGCACCACCAGCAGTGGTGACTTGCAGCACCACCAGTGATGGTGATTCTTGCTGCGCTACCACCAGTGGTGGTGATTCTTGCTGCGCCACCACCAATGGTGGTGATTCTTGCTGCGCCACCACCAGTGGTGGTGACTCTTGCTGCACCACCAGTGGTGGTGACTCTTGCTGCACCACCAGTGGTGGTGACCTTTGCTGCACCACAAGTGGGGGTGACTCTTGCTGCACCACCAGCGGTGGTGCCTTGCCGCACCACCAGTGGTGCCTTGCCGCACCACCAGTGGTGGTGATTCTTGCTGCGCCACCACCAATGGTGGTGATTCTTGCTGCGCCACCATCAGTGGTGGTGATTCTTGCTGCGCCACCACCAGTGGTGGTGATTCTTGCTGCGCCACCACCAGTGGTGGTGACTCATGCTGCACCACCAGTGGCGGTGACTCTTGCTGCACCACCAGTGGCGGTGACTCTTGCTGCACCACCAGTGGCGGTGACTATTGCTGCACCACCAGTGGCGGTGACTCTTGCTGCACCACCAGTGGCGGTGACTCTTTCCGCACCACCAGTGGCGGTGACTCTTGCTGCGCCACCAGTGGTGCTGGTCGTGACTTGCTGCACCACCAGTGACGATGACTCTTTCCGCACCACCAGTGGCGGTGACTCTTGCTGCACCACCAGTGGCGGTGACTCTTGCTGCGCCACCATTGGTGGTGACTCTTGCTGCACCACCAGAGGTAGTGACTTGCTGCACCACCAGTGGTGGTGACTTGCTGCACCACCAGTGTCGGTGACTTGCTGTACCGCTAGCGGTGATGACTCTTGCTGCACCACCAATGGTGGTGACTCTTGCTGCACCTCCAGTGGTGGTGACTCTTGCTGCACCACCAGTGGCGGTGACTCTTGCTGCACAACCAGTGGCGGTGACTCTTGCTGCACAACCAGTGGCGGTGACTCTTGCTGCACCACCAGTGGTGGAGCCTCTTGCTGTACCACCAGTGGTGGTGACTCTTGCTGCACCACAATTGGCGGTGACTCTTGTTCCGCCATCAGTGGTGCTGGTCGTGACTCTTGCTGCGCCACCAGTGGTGGTGACTCTTGCTGCGCCACCAGTGGTGGTGACTCTTGCTGCGCCACCAGTGGTGACTCTTACTGCACCACAAGTGGTGGTGACTTCCTGCACCACCAGTGGCGGTGACTGTTGCTGCACCACCAGCGGTGGTGACTTTTGCTGCACCACCAGCGGTGGTGACTCTTTCTGTACCACCAGTGGTGGTGACTCTTGCTACACCACCAGTGGTGGTGACTCTTGCTGCACCACCAGTGGTGGTGACTCTTGGTGCACCACCAGTGGTGGTGACTCTTGCTGCACCACCAGTGGTGGTGACTCTTGCTGCACCACCAGTGGCGGTGATTTTTGCCGCGGCACTACCAGTGGTGGTGATTCTTGCTGCGCCACCACCAATGGTGGTGATTGTTGCTGAGCCTCCACCAATGGTGGTGACTCTTGCTGCGCCTCCTCCAGTGGTGGTGATTCTTGCTGCGCCACCACCAGTGGTGGTGACTCTTGCTGCACCACCAGTGGTGGTGACTCTTGCTGCACCACCAGTGGTGGTGACTCTTGCTGCACCACCAGTGGTGGTGACTCTTGCTGCACCACCAGTGGTGGTGACTCTTGCTGCCCCACCAGTGGTGGTGACTCTTGCTGCACCACCAGTGGGGGTGACTCTTGCTGTGCCACCAGTGGGGTTGACTCTTGCTGCGCCACCAGTTGTGCTGGTCGTGACTCTTGCTGCACCACCAGTGGTGGTGACTCTTGCTGCACCACCAGTGGCGGTGACTCTTGCTGCACCGCCAGTGGCGGTGACTATTGCTGCACCACCAGTGGCGGGGACTCTTGCTGCACCACCAGTGGGGGTGACTCTTGCTGCACCACAAGTGGTGGTGACTCTTACTGTATCACCAGTGGTGGTGACTTGCTGCACCACCAGTGGCGGTGACTCTTGCCGCACCACCAGTGCCGGTGACTCTCGCTGCACCACCATTGACGGTGACTATTGCTGCGCCACCAGTGGTGCTGGTCGTGACTCTTGCTGCACCACCAGTGGTGGTGACTCTTGCTGCGCCACCAGTGGCGGTGACTCTTGCTGCGCCACCAGTGGCGGTGACTCGTGCTGCACCACCAGTGGTGGTGACTCTTGCTGTACCACCAGTGGTGGTGACTTGCTGCACCACCAGTGGTGGTGACTCTTGCTGCACCACCACTGGTGATGACTCTTGCTGCACCACCAGTGGTGGTGACTCTTGCTGCACCACCAGTGGTGGTGACTTACTGCACCACCAGTGGTGTTGACTTGCTGCACCACCAGTGGCGGTGACTTACTGCATCGCCAGCGCTGGTGACTCTTGCTGCACCACCAATGGTGGTGACTCTTGCTGCACCACCAGTGGTGGTGACTCTTGCTGCACCACCAGTGGCGGTGACTCTTGCTGCACCACCAGTGGCGGTGACTCTTGCTGCACCACCAGTGGCGGTGACTCTTGCTGCACCACCAGTGGCGGTGACTCTTGCTGCACCACCAGTGACGGTGACTCTTGCTGCTCCACCAGTGGTGGTGACTCTTGCCGCACCACTAATGGCGGTGACTCTTGCTGCACCACCAGTGGCGGTGACTCTTGCTGCAACACCAGTGGTGCTGGTCGTGACTCTTGCTGCACCACCAGTGGTGGTGACTCTTGCTGCAACACCAGTGGGGGTGACTCTTGCTGCACCACGAGTGGGGGTGACTATTGCTGCTCCACCAGTGGCGGTGACTCTTGCTGCACCACCAGTGGTGACTCTTACTGCACCACAAGTGGTGGTGACTCTTCCTGCACCACCATTGGCGGTGACTCTTGCTGCACCACCAGTTGTGGTGACTCTTGCTGCACCACCAGCGGTGGTGACTTTTGCTGCACCACCAGCGGTGGTGACTCTTGCTGCACCACCAGCGGTGGTGACTTTTGCTGCACCACCAGTGGTGGTGACTTGCTATACCACCAGTGTTGGTGACTTGCTGCACCACCAGTGGCAGTGACTCTTGCTGCACCACCAGTGGGGGTGACTCTTGCTGTGCCACCAATGGGGTTGACTCTTGCTGCGCCACCAGTGGTGCTGGTCGTGACTCTTGCTGCACCTCCAGTGGTGGTGACACTTGGTGCGCCACCAGTGGTGGTTGACTCTTGCTGCACCACCAGTGGTGGTGACTCTTGCTGCACCACCAGTGGTGGAAACTCTTGCTGCACCACCAGTGGTGGTTACTCTTGCTGCACCACCAGTGGGGGTGACTCTTGCTGTGTCACCAGTGGGGGTGACTCTTGCTGTGCCACCAGTGGTGCTGGTCGTGACTCTTGCTGCACCACCAGTGGTGGTGACTCTTGCTGCGCCACCAGTGGTGGTGACTCTTGCTGCACCACCAGTGGTGGTGACTTGCTACACCACCAATGGTGGTGACTCTTGCTGCTCCACCACCAGTTGTGGTGATTCTTGCTGCGCCACCACCAATGGTGGTCGTTCTTGTGCGCCACCACCAATGGTGGTCGTTCTTGCTGCGCCACCACCAGTGGTGGTGACTCTTGCTGCACCACCACCAGTGGTGGTGACTCTTGCTGCACCACCACCAGTGGTGGTGACTCTTGTTGCACCTCCAGTGGTGGTGACTCTTGCTGCACCACCAGTGGCGGTGACTCTTGCTGCACCACCAGTGGCGGTGACTCTTGCTGCACCACCAGTGGCGGTGGCTCTTGCTGCACCACCAGTGGTGGTGACTCTTGCTGCACCACCAGTAGCGGTGACTCTTGCTGCACCACCAGTGGCGGTGGCTCTTGCTGCACCACCAGTGGTGGTGACTCTTGCTGCACCACCAGTAGCGGTGACTCTTGCCGCGCCACCACCAGTGGTGGTGATTCTTGCTGCGCCTCCAGTGGTGGTGACTCTTGCTGCGCCACCAGTGGTTGACTCTTGCTGCACCACCAGTGGCGGTGACTCTTGCTGCGCCACCTGTGGTGGTGACTCTTGCTGCGCCACCTGTGGTGGTGACTCTTGCTGCACCACCAGTGGGGGTGACTCTTGCTGCGCCACCAGTGGGGATGACTCTTGCTGCGCCACCAGTGGTGCTGGTCGTGACTCTTGCTGCACCACCAGTGGTGGTGACTCTTGCTGCACCACCAGTGGCGGTGACTCTTGCTGCACCACCAGTGGTGGTGACTCTTGCTGCACCACCAGTGGCGGCGACTCTTGCTGCACCACCAGTGGCGGTGACTCTTGCTGCACCACCAGTGGTGGTGACTCTTGCTGCACCACCAGTGGTGGTGACTCTTGCTGCACCACCAGTGGCGGTGACTCTTGCTGCACCACCAGTGGCGGTGACTCTTGCTGCGCCACCAGTTGTGGTCATGACTCTTGCTGCGCCACCAGTGGTGGTGACTCTTGCTGCACCACAAGTGGTGGTGACTCTTGCTGCGCCACCAGTTGTGGTCATGACTCTTGCTGCGCCACCAGTGGTGGTGACTCTTGCTGCACCACCAGTGGTGGTGACACTTGCTGCACCACCAGTGGTGGTGACTCTTGCTGCACCACCAGTGGCGGTGACTCTTGCTGCGCCACCAGTGGTGCTGGTCTTGACTCTTGCTGCACCACCAGTGGTGGTGACTCTTGCTGCACCTCCAGTGGTGATGACTCTTGCTGCACCACCAGTAGTGGTGACTCTTGCTGCACCACCAGTGGTGATGACTCTTGCTGCACCACCAGCGGTGGTGATTCTTGCTGCACCACCAGTGGTGGTGACTCTTGCTGCACCACCACTGGCGGTGACTCTTGCTGCACCACCACTGGCGGTGACTCTTGCTGCACCACCACTGGCGGTGACTCTTGCCGCACCACCAGTGGCGGTGACTCATGCTGAACCACCAGTTGTGGTGATTCTTGCTGCGCCACCAGTGGTGCTGGTCGCGACTCTTGCTGCGCCACCAGCGGTGGTGAATCTTGCTGCACCACCAGCGGTGGTGACTCTTGCTGCACCACGAACGGTGGTGACTCTTTCCGCACCACTAGCGGTGGTGAATTGCTGCACCACCAGCGTTGGTGGCTCTTGCCGCACCACCAGTGGTAGTGATTCTTGCTGCGCCACCACCAGTTGTGGTGATTCTTGCTGCGCCACCACCAATGGTGGTGGTTCTTGCTGCGCCACCACCAATGGTGGTGGTTCTTGCTGCGCCACCACCAATGGTGGTGGTTCTTGCTGCGCCACAACCAGTGGTGGTGGTTCTTGGTGCGCCACCACCAGTGGTGGTGACTCTTGCTGCACCACCAGTGGTGGTGACTCTTGCTGCACCAGCAGTGGCGGTGACTCTTGCTGCGCCACCAGTGGGGGTGACTCTTGCTGCGCCACCAGTGGTGCTGGTCGTGTCTCTTGATGCACCACCAGTGATGGTGACTCTATCAACCACACAGGCCATTTCCCACCAAGGCAGAATTACCCAAAGAAATTCACCTTCTCCCATCCAAATTAAAAATATCTTAGAGTTTATCTTACATTGTTAACATTAAGTAACATAATGTAAAGATACTAAAGTTGAGATTGTGAGTTAAAGAGAAAGAGTGGGAGTAAAAGAAATAGAAAGAAAACATGGTAGTGAAAGAAACAGAGAACCAGGACATGTGAAAAAGCAGAGAGGAAGAGGGTGAGTGGGAAAAATAAAAAGGAAAAGTGAGGGAAAGATATGGAGAGTGAAAGAAACAGAAAGAAAGAATGTAAGTGAAAAAATGGGAAAATGTGAGTGAAAACGAGAAAGAAACAAGTGAGAGCCACAAACACAAGAACATTAATAAAACTTAATGAAAACACATGTCCGAGAAACGGAAGCCAATGTGAAGGAGAGACGAAAAACACCAAGAGAATGTGAATGAGAGAGAGAGAGAGGGAGAGAGAGAGAGAGAGAGAGGTAAATAATGGGAATAAACCATACCCCCGGCCGGGATTGAACCCGCGGTCATAGAGTCTCAAAACTCCAGCCCGTCGCGTTAGCCACTAGACCAGCTAGCCACAATAAGATTCATCCAACTAGGTATATTTCTACACCATAGGAAGGTTAGCACAGGCACCTCTGTGACCACAAATGCAAGTTTTTACAGACGAATTTCCAGCTAGCGTGGCCGTGACGAACTCTAGCTCAAGTCATGACGGCAGTGAAGGGACTTGAGCTAGAGTTCGTCACGGCCACGCTAGCTGGAGATTCGTCTGTAAAAACTTGCCTTTGTGGTCACAGAGGTGCCTGTGCTAACCTTCCTATGGTGTAGAAATATACCTAGTTGGATGAATCTTATTGTGGCTAGCTGGTCTAGTGGCTAACGCGACGGGCTGGAGTTTTGAGACTCTATGACCGCGGGTTCAATCCCGGCCGGGGGTATGGTTTGTTTGCAATCGTGTCATTACGATTTCTTGAGTAATGGGAATAAAGGACACAATAAAAGGATAACAGCAGCTCAGAGAGCGACCATGGAAGACCACAGTCCTCGCTGACTACATCAGTGAGGAGTCTTTTCCTTGTGGACGGAAAGCAAGCATATGAGGGCCTTTTATTGAGTTTCCGCCTTGTGTGGTCCGCTCTGCCTTTTATAACACACACACAAAGATATGCCAAACACAGCATATAACGAAATTTTACAATATGCACATATCAAGCATTGTATACTTACAAAATAAAGCATTTTGAAGCATAATGTAATTAAAAACAAAGGTAATTATTTTTCAGTGTAATTGCACATACCCAAAAAATATGTACTGTATAAAACATTGCAATTATGTTTTTTTGTTGTTTATAATAAACACGAACTAATTTAGAATTATTTAAAATTCGCACATTCTCTCTACTTATTATTTTGGATTAAAAATGGCTTTCACTGTATATGTCCAATAATAAAGGCTTATAATTTAATCAAGTAAATATATTGAATAATAAAAATTTTAATTATATATGTAATTATATGTAGCATTTATCTAAAAAAATTTATGACGGGATACATACATTGAGAGGTGAATGTCTCTGTGTATATACGCTGGGATTAACTTTAATCTCATGTTAGGTAATAAAATATTCCTGAACAGGTGACATTTTGTGTTAATCTTTAATCTTAGTGTAGTCGATGAGGTTTAAACCTTATTAGCTAACCATCCTTGTTTAAAACACTGATATATATACACCAAGTGGTGTATGTGTCTAGGTGTATATTCACTGAGAATTTATTTTTATCACTAATTCAGTGATAGAATTATTCTAGATTGATGTTGAACGCTTTAAACAAAGCTTGGACGTTCATTTAGCCGATAGAATGTAAACTCAACGAATCACAATCGATTCTCCAGTAGTCACACCCCAGCCATCTGACTGGGTAAGACACTAATCAGAGTTTTTCCGTTAACATAGCAACACACGAATGCACATTTCGTTCTCTGTGTTATTGTGTCGTTTGGAGCTGGACCTAATGTCTACACTATTTCTGTATTGACATCTAAACTTAGGTTATGGCTGTCGTCTAGTGCTGAACTTTGTTTGCCAGGTCGTCCTCTGCAAAATTCATGTCATGCTTGGATTTATTCCTATTTATTGCCATTGTTGGCTTTGCTTCTGGGCACAAAGGTAGCCATTCTATCTTTCTGAGAATCCAGAAAACATCGCCACACACAAAGACAAAACTACATTGAAAGCCAGAGGAAGCCCTCGGTCAGGTGATCTAAAGCTCCAGCTGCGGGTCATCATATGACTAAGACCCGCGTCAGGAAACACTTGTCTTATTTCCTGACAAATCTTTCCTAGCCTAACCCACACTATTATGTTTTTCCTGATTTAGTCTCTCAGTACAGGTAATGACTGACTGTGTGCACTTAGGTCAGGCTCTAATAAGTCACAAATTCATGTTTATGCCACACTTAAAATTTCGTGGAATATATATTTGTATCTTTATGTCAATTATAAGTTGGTTATACATAACAGGTTAAAAGAATTGTGATCAAATGATCAGATGTTAATTCTAATATTTTATATATCGGAACAATTGCTTCTTCTACAGACTAAATATTTTGTACAGGATATCTCTAGTAAAGACAGGTGGCCATTACACTTCTTGCTTTAAAAGTGCTCTAGACTGTTGAATATACCTAAAGGGTTTCTCTCATTGTATATGTTTTCATATCGTATCTTTGAGTGAATATACACTCAGAGATACGCGTGAAATGAGCGTGTATTTACTTGATGCGTGTGTATCTAAAAGCAAATGTAGACTCTGAAATAGCATCTGGGAGTAAATAAGCTCACAAAAGAGCATCAAGCTTTGTATAAATATATAAATAGTGCAGAGGTCTGACGGAAGTCAAAAGCGTCCTGATGGAGCCACTATGCTACCTTGGAAGGATGGAAAGCAGATTGCCTGGGACTACACCTGTGCCGCCATATTGGCAGACACCTACTTGCCATACTCTGTAGTGGAAGGGGGTGGAGCTGCCAGCCACAGGGAGATCCAGAAGATCCGCAAATATGAAGACCTTCCCCCTTGCTATAACTTCATCCCAATAGGGTCGGAGACCCTTGGAGCACTTGGGCAAGTGTGCTCTAAAGTTCCTAATAGAACTGGGTGAAAAGCTCATCATAGAAACCAAGGACCACAGGGCGACCAGCTTCCTCTTTCAGAGACTCAGTGTTGCGATCCAGAGAGGAAATGCCTGCAGCATTCTCGGCACGCGGCCCACCGCAGGGGAGCTGGACGAAGTATTCGAGATGTAGCTCTGAGTTACCTATGTTGTTTTACTTTCCATTGTATTTTTGTGAATGTTTTGTCAATGTAGTTTGTCTTTAAATAAAATATATATAAAATATAGGGGGTGGTAGGAGAAAATTCTCAAACAGCTTCAGGGAGAACCTTGAGTTTTCTCTGAAGCAAGTTTATTCTTTTCTCTGAGGATGATTGTCCCTATAACAGTTCTAGAGGTGGTACCTCCCTATATTATATATATATATATATATATATATATATGTATATATATATATATATATATATATATATATATATATATATATATATATATATATAATATATATATATATATATATAATGTCGTGCCGAATAGGCAGAACTTGCGATCTTGGCTTAAATAGCAACGTTCATCTTGCCATATAGGACAAGTGAAAATTTGTGTATGCAATAATTTCGCCAAAATCATTCTGAACCTAACGAAAAAAATATATTTCACTCTGTTTAGTATTAAATTATTGTAAACAAATCTAAAATATATTTAGTTGGGTTAGGCTAAAATAAATTGTTCTTGTTATAATAAGGTTAGGTAAGTTTTCTAAGATTCTTTTGGTGTAAAATTAAAAATGTTTACATTAACATTAATGAAAAAAATATATATTTGAACGTATAAGAGAAAATTTTAGAAAGGACTTAATTTTAAATGACTTCTTGCTAATTGACCAGTTTTACATATTCGGCACGACATTATATATATATATATATATATATATATATATATATATATATATATATATATATATATATATATATATATATATATATATATATAGGGAGGTACCACCTCTAGAACTGGACTGAGGACCCTTACCCTCAGAGAAGACAATACACGTACCTCAGGGAAGGTTCTCCCCGATATATATATATATATATATATATATATATATATATATATATATATATATATATATATATATATATATATATTCATTGAACTACATATCTGTTTATACACGTAGATGTTTGTGTCTCTCAGCGTATTATACATAGACAACTTGCTTCGATCCTTAATTAGGGATTAAATTATACTTAGCATTAATTTATAAGTAGATCGTGGCCTAAATGGCTTTAGAGTGCGCAGAATTTCTACTTATCTATTCCTTCTCTCTTAATTAATGGCTAATATACCATTGATGTTAGCAACAAAGAACATTTGACGTACCGTAGACAATCAGATGAAGTCGGTGGGTTTGAGTGGGCGAATTGAGGAAGTCAACTCTACAGCTGAAGCTACCTGCATCCTCCCTAGTGACCTGACTCAACTCCAGGTACCCGGGGAAGACTGGCATCCCGCTACTGGGCTCAGCTCCGGGGCTCCCACGTAGGTAATTCTCCTTTGCCAGCAACACGAACCTTCAGTACGAAGAAAACGTTTGATAATAATAATAATAATAATAATAATAATAATAATAATAATAATGTGAGTGTCAGTGTTAGAGGTACTCGCTTTATGTGATACTTTTTTTTATTTCCTCGGAAAAATTTCGTGGTTCGAACGATTCACAACTAACTCAAAACATTGAAATGATGACAAGACGACGTTTTAGTCCCTCCGCTTGCGAATTTATGGCTTTACAAAACGGATCGAAACATTGCCTAGTTCCCTATACAAAACATAGATTGTGAAATGCACCTTGGTGTCTGTGATGATGTTACAGGATTTTTACTAATTTTGAAAATGTTACTCATTCTAACATACTTTTTTAAACAACTAAAATCGTGTCATGCAGAGTAAAGGGAACTGGAGCAAAATGCCGTCTACATTATAAGTTTCCCCTGGTTTATAAACCAATCTTAAGTTTCCCCTGGTTTATAAACCAACCTTCACGACAAGTCTTACAAACCAGCAATTATTTTCGTATCTTGTCGTGACGCGCGTCTAGGGATTGTATACCATTGGAAATTTTTTTTTTTTTTTGGTAATACGACTGAGATATTTTACTGGCTTATCATGCCATGCCGTTTAAAAGTAAATACAGTATTCTGATGTTACTCAGATAACAAGCATATAGGAGAGAGAAGGTGATGACGATGTTTCGGTCCGACTTGGGCCATTAACAAGTGACACGAACACAAGAAGGTGAGGGAGTCTATATATATATGTAGTAGAGGGAGACAGAGATGGCACAAAGAGAGGAAGAAGGAAGAGGAGATGTAGTGGTAGAGGTAATAGTGGTAGTGTAAGCAGTAGTAATAGAAGTAGTAGTGGTAGTAGTAGTATTAGAAGTAGTAGTGGTAGTAGTAGTAGTAGTATTAGAAGTAGTAGTAGTAATACCATTAGAAATTGTAATAGTAGCATTAGAAGTAGCAGCAGTAGAAGTAATAATAGTAGTAGACGTAGTAGTAGCAGTAGAAGTAGTAGTAGTAGACGTAGTAGTAGTAGTAGACATAGTAGCAGTAGTAGACGTAGTAGTAGTAGTAGACATAGCAGTAGTAGTTCATTTGATGCTGGTACTACACTTACTTTGATCGTGGTCCCAGAACGTCGTCGTGGACTCGACCTGCACCAGCAGACAAGTTGCCGCTCCTGGCGTCGTAACTGCGGATATAAACAACACGAATACAGGAAATACTTCGCAGTGGTACGATTATCATGTAGATAAAATAATGAAAAAAAAAACAGGAGGAAGAAGAGAGAGTGAAAAAAAAAACGGATAGCGTATAGAAAAGACCATGTGTTACGACGTTATGTATGTAACTATGGAAACGAATGAACGTATGCATAGGTTTGGCCCCAGTGGGGCGAAAAGTTTCTTAATAAAATGTCCTAATAATATCACAGTCGTAAATTGTTCGAGCCACAGCACTGCCAGCTGGCCCAGTGGCTAACGCGTCAGTCTGGAGTTTCATGACTCTTTGATCGCGGGTTCTATCCCCGCCCGTTGTATGGTTTGTTTGCAATCGTGTCATTACGATTTCATGAGTCACAGCACTGTGAGTTCGTTTCGTCACAAGAGGGAACAATATGTGTGAAGTTGCACATTCCAGGTCTATGGAAAAGGCTAAGACACTATGCTCCAAATTCGATTAGTTAGCTAACATATCAGTGAATCTAATACACTGAATTAAAGATTACCTGACCAGTTGTAGGTAGAGAGTCAGGACTTTATTAACTACAGTGAGACGCCTGGCTAATAATTACCATGAAACTCGTAAAGAATCCATTTCGCCAGGTCAGTTCTTAAGTTAAAGAACAAAAGATACGAAGCCTGACTATAATAATTAAATCCTACCATACAGGAAAAAGTTTAAGGTGATATGGCCATGGCATACAAAATACTCGGAGGTACTGACGTGCTGGATAAAATTAAAGATATGTAATAGGACTGGGACCAGAGAGTGTAAATTTAATGTAAATGCACGCACACGCACGCACGCACGCGCGCACACACACACACACACTCACACACACACACACACACACACACACACACACACACACACACACACACACACAGTAGAGCTACAAGTGGAGGGAGAAGCAGGAAGGCCAGGACGAATGAAGCCAAACTACAAGAAAGGGGACTACACAGGAATGAGGAACTACCTGAACGGGGTTCAGTGGGACAGAGAACTGGCAGGGAAGCCAGTTAATGAGATGATGGAATATGTAGCAACAAAATGCAAGGAGTCTGAGGAGAGGTTTGTACCCAAGGGTAACAGGATTAATGAAAAAGCCAGGATGAGCCCATGGTTTACCCAAAGGTGCAGGGAGGCAAAAACCAAGTGTGCTAGAGAATGGAAGAAATATAGAAGGCAAAGGACCCAGGAGAATAAGGAAAACAGTCGTAGAGCCAGAAACGAATATGCACAGATAAGAAGGGAGGCCCAAAGACAATATGAAAATGACATAGCAGCGAAAGCCAAATCTGACCCGAAACTGTTGTACAGCCACATCAGGAGGAAAACAACAGTCAAGGACCAGGTAATCAGGCTAAGGAAGGAAGGAGGAAAGACAACAAGAAATGACCGTGAAGTATGTGAAGAACTCAACAAGAGATTCAAAGAAGTGTTCACAGAGGAGACAGAAGGGGCTCCAGAAAGACGGAGAGGTGGGGCACACCACCAAGTGCTGGACACAGCGCACACAACCGAGGAAGAAGTGAAGAGGCTTCTGAGTGAGCTAGATACCTCAAAGGCAATGGGGCCAGATAACATCTCCCCATGGGTATTGAGAGAGGGAGCAGAGGCGCTATGTGTACCCCTAACAACAATATTCAATACATCTATCGAAACAGGGAGATTGCCTGAGGCATGGAAGACAGCAAATGTAGTCCCAATCTTTAAAAAAGGAGACAGACATGAAGCATTAAACTACAGACCAGTGTCACTGACATGTATAGTATGCAAAATCATGGAGAAGATTATCAGGAGAAGAGTGGTGGAACACCTAGAAAGGAATGATCTCATCAACAGCAGCCAACATGGTTTCAGGGACGGGAAATCCTGTGTCACAAACCTACTGGAGTTCTATGACATGGTGACAGCAGTAAGACAAGAGAGAGAGGGGTGGGTGGATTGCATTTTCTTGGACTGCAAGAAGGCGTTTGACACAGTTCCACACAAGAGATTGGTGCAAAAACTGGAGGACCAAGCAGGGATAACAGGGAAGGCACTACAATGGATCAGGGAATACTTGTCAGGAAGACAGCAGCGAGTCATGGTACGTGGCGAGGTGTCAGAGTGGGCACCTGTGACCAGCGGGGTCCCGCAGGGGTCAGTCCTAGGACCAGTGCTGTTTCTGGTATTTGTGAACGACATGACGGAAGGAATAGACTCTGAGGTGTCCCTGTTTGCAGATGACGTGAAGTTGATGAGAAGAATACACTCGATCGAAGACCAGGCAGAACTACAAAGGGATCTGGACAGGCTGCAGACCTGGTCCAGCAATTGGCTCCTGGAGTTCAATCCCACCAAGTGCAAAGTCATGAAGATTGGGGAAGGGCAAAGAAGGCCGCAGACGGAGTACAGTCTAGGGGGTCAGAGACTACAAACCTCACTCAAGGAAAAAGATCTTGGGGTGAGTATAACACCAGGCACATCTCCTGAAGCGCACATCAACCAAATAACTGCTGCAGCATATGGGCGCCTAGCAAACCTCAGAACAGCATTCCGACATCTTAATAAGGAATCATTCAGGACCCTGTACACCGTGTATGTTAGGCCCATATTGGAGTATGCGGCACCAGTTTGGAACCCACACCTAGCCAAGCACGTGAAGAAACTAGAGAAAGTGCAAAGGTTTGCAACAAGACTAGTCCCAGAGCTAAGAGGTATGTCCTACGAGGAGAGGTTAAGGGAAATCAACCTGACGACACTGGAGGACAGGAGAGATAGGGGGGACATGATAACGACATACAAAATACTGAGAGGAATTGACAAGGTGGACAAAGACAGGATGTTCCAGAGATTGGACACAGTAACAAGGGGACACAGTTGGAAGCTGAAGACACAGATGAATCACAGGGATGTTAGGAAGTATTTCTTCAGCCACAGAGTAGTCAGTAAGTGGAATAGTTTGGGAAGCGATGTAGTGGAGGCAGGATCCATACATAGCTTTAAGCAGAGGTATGATAAAGCTCACAGCTCAGGGAGAGTGACCTAGTAGCGATCAGTGAAGAGGCGGGGCCAGGAGCTCGGACTCGACCCCCGCAACCTCAACTAGGTGAGTACAACTAGGTGAGTACACACACACACACACACACACACACACACACACACACACACACACACACACACACACACACACACACACACACACACACACACACACACTACAAAAAAGAACTAACAGGGTTAACCTACTTAGTGAGGTTAACATATGTGAATCTGTTTACCTCAGAAGAAAGAAGAACCAAGAGAGTCATAACTTACAAGATATCAATCAATCAACATGTTATCAGCATGTTAACAACATACCAACATGTTATCAGCATGTTAACAACATACCAACATGTTATCAGCATGTTAACAACATACCAACATGTTATCAGCATGTTAACAACATACCAACATGTTATCAGCATGTTAACAACATACCAACATGTTATCAACGTAACATGACATTTCCATACAATTAGCATTGCATCAACATTATCTCAGTTACACGCTCTGGAGCTTAATTCTCTTTTGTAAAGCAATCAAAAGGTTTAGAGAAAATCCATGCAGAGTTTTGAGGGCTTTTCACGCTGGAGTGATTCGTTAATCATTAGTATAGAGCTGCGATGAATTCGTTGACCATCAGTTTGAAACTCTGATAGATTCACTGACCATTGTAATAGAGCTTCAGTGCATTCACTAATTATCAGTTTAGAGCTCTATTAGATGATTTATCATTAGTAGAGAATCCGATGGATTTATTGACCATCACTAAAGGCATTTGGAGACGTTTGCCCACCATGGACTATATGAATCCAATATAGAGCAACAGAAAAACAATAAATGTACACAAATAACTCGCAATTTGGCGAGTAAAACTTTTGACGACGTTTCGGTCCAACGTGGACCATTAACAAGTCACAGAGAGAAGCGAGAAACGAAGAGATCCAAAAAATACAACCGAAAAAGAGGTGGGTTATTTGTGTATTGCTCCAGCCACGGTACCGTGACTTCGTTTCGAAATATATGTAGCAAGTCGAGTCAGATGATGCAAGGACTGTGGGTTATTTGGTTGGTTCATGAGATTTTTAAGGCTATCGAATACACCAGGGTCATTAAGGCTGCATGTAATATTTTCACCACCTATCAAGAATACCTTAATACCTAGAATAGTAATTACGATGAACTTTCAGCATATATATGATGAGAGGAATAGAGCTCTTGGTGTGTATTTCCTGTACTTCGATGATGGTACTATACTGCATAGGTTGAATGTGTTTAGCCACATTCAAAAAAATAATAAATAAATAAATATTAAGAATAATAATTCAAACTCAGCCTGATGGTGATCTAATAAATAGTTACTAACGTCTTAAAACGATGATTTGACCATAAGGCTGCTTGAACGACCCCAATGTTACCAGACGCCAGACCTTAAGTGTCTCTTCGTTTTTCCAATAACGATGTCTCCCAGCTATTGCACGCAAACTTATACACAAGACACGACTAGATATCTCGTAGAAGCTGAATGTGATGACAGTAGAGGTCTGAAGGACCAGGGCTGATATGATAACTACCTACAAAATACAGTAACTGGTTGACAGAGTAGACAGGGACAGACTGTTCGAAATTCAGATTTCGTTTGAAATACTACTCTGAAAGAGTAGGATACACTCTTCTTATGAGAGGATACCCACTTCTTATAAGAGGATACACTCTTCTTAAAGGATACACTGCTTCGAAAAGTTTGAAGCCGATCAAAAGCGAAGTTCTTAAGTTATCACACGGAAACCTCTCAAGAGAGGCTCCTTGACGCTGGTGAGGGGCTCTTGATCTAGGGAATTGGATCTGTGCTCCGTTTCCCTGAATTGAGTCTGAATACCTTCCACAACCCCTCTCCCCCATGCGCTGTATAAATCTATGGGTTTAGTGCTTCCCCATAATTATAATAATCACACGGAAACGAAATCAAATGACGGTCCACAAAAAAAATCGAACAGAAGGCACCTGTGGATGCCACTTGTTACATGAGCTTTTCTCCTGGTTACTATGCACCCGAGTTTAAAACTCTGAAACCGATCGACTGAGGCATTCTCAAGTTACAAACTAAACATTTGGAGAAAGCAAAGCAAAAAATCAGGAGAGCACTTCTAGGCACTACGTCGGGGGTACGCAATATCCTAATATGGTTGGTATCATAAAGATTAAAATGTGTAAAAGAGGCCCCTGTTGGCTCGAACCTCCAGTTCAGAAGCACCAGGCGAGAGAGCCGTTACCACTTGGCAACTGAGCATTAAAAACGAAGACCCTCAGACAGTCTCACACCAGTAAAATCGCGTGTGAAAGGTTCCAGCTTTCATCCGAATTACTTTTTTATGGAGAATCCAGGTATCAGTCTGATTTTGTGTGAGGGAGCAATGGAGCATGAACGCTGTTAGTATTTCTGTGATGAGAAATACTAATATATATATATATATATATATATATATATATATATATATATATATATATATATATATATATATATCTTAGAGTGACTGGAGTAATAAGTGGTATTATGAAATTATTGTAGTGTAGTAGCGCTATTTACTTTTTAATATAAGTACCTGTATGCTAGTGAAGGATGAGGAATCCTCCACCAGCATGAAGGTAGTCATGTTGTGAATGGGAGGTAATCATATCATGATTACCTCCTATTTATCAAGAGCTGTATGACCACTATATAAATTTAGCGACTTAGGTTAAATTAAGCATCGCTACAATCACATTAAACAATTTCGCAAATGCAATATAATAATTTTTCTCTTGATATTTAAAAATTCGCATATTTCAGACGTGGCCCCCCAAAATTATTTAAGCAAAAACTATATATATTGTTATGAATTTTCAGCACTGGCCCTCTTGCATGCCTCGTGACCGAAAAAAATATTCGACCAGCTGGGTTGATTCCCACGAGTGGGTGGTGATATGTGCGTGTTGTGGAGAGGCGAATTGTCTCATAATGAATTTCATAATGAATCTGGTAATGAATCATTCGCCCTCTCTCTCATATATTACATCTCCTATATATATATATATATATATATATATATACATATATATATATATATATATATATATATATATATATATATATATATAAACAGGTGATATCACAATGTACAGAACAACCACTGTGAAAAGATAGTGAAATTCCAAGCGCTTTCGTGACCTCTCACATTATCAAGGAGTTCCTTGATGTGAGAAGTCGCGAATGCGCTTGGAATTTCACTATTTTTCCACAATGGTTGTTCTATATATATATATATATATATATATATATATATATATATATATATATATATATATATATATATATATATATATATTTAATAAAGTTAGAAACCATTGAGAATCGCCTGAAAAAAGTACAAAATATGATACATGATTTACCGTAACTGGGTTTAGCGCTTTTCATGACTTGATTATATTAGTATTATGTAACTGTGAACGTAATTAGTAATGATTTTATAAATGATTGCTCATACTAAACTTTACATGGTTGTTCTCTTTTTTTTTTGCGTGTATGCTTTGCGTTTTATTTGGGTAGATACAAATTTATTTACGAGTTTGAAAAAAAAAACGTTGGTAGATTAGGAGTTGGTGAAACCCAGGAGCATTTGGAGCCTATTAGTATCTGGAACCCAGGAACATTTGGAGCCTATGAGTATCTGGAACCCAGGAGCATTTGGAGCCTATGAGTATCTGGAACCCAGGAGCATTTGGAGCCTATGAGCAAGAGGAACCTTTTTGAACCACGCACATCTTATATGGAACATAATTATGCTGTAAAAATCTTTTCATACTTAAAATTATGTACTTAAAACGGTACATAATTCCACAAATCAATTTGAAATCGAGAATGACTTATGTGTTGCGTTAAAGTCATTAAAACTAAGTGGCACTTCGGTGCCTTTGTCTTAGATCACAACCTAATCCTTCACGTTTATCCCTTGTGTTAATCCCTTATCGTAATCCCTTATCGTATTTATATTTCCATGACTCCGAGGGGGATAATAGCCCAGGATAAAACAAGAGAGTAAAAGAGCGTAACATAACTTTACCTGGGAAATTCCTACTTTCCTGTTTACTATATGAGTAGAGACGAGTGTAAGCAGCCTTATACAGGTCATCTTATAGGATCAAAGGAGCTGTGACTACCTTATACGTGCACTTAGAATATACAGTTTAATGTGAATGCTTTATAGACCAATTCATTCCCATGAAGAATCGTTTAGAAATAACCTAGGCTTTGAAGAAGAAATTTTAAGCAACGTTTCGGTCCAATCTGGACCATTGTCAGTAATAATGGTAGGATTACCGACAGTATGTTAGGTAAATGGAAAGAGATGCAACTGACGTGACATTTTATTGTGGGCAACGTTTCGCTCTCCAGGAACTTTATCAGGCTTGACAGTGATCCTGGAGAGCGAAACGTTGCCACAATAAAATGTCACACGAGTCTCATCTGTTTCCATCTACCTTACATTATCAAATAACAGGTGTGAGGTGTTCTTCAATTGCCCCGTGAATTTCAGTACTTCCATGTTTATGTTTTAGCTGTTTTAGTAAATTAACTATCTTACGCACGAACATAACGAATCTTAATTGGTACTATCCTATCCGCAACACGAATCA
Organism: Cherax quadricarinatus; assembly: GCF_038502225.1. Taxonomy (NCBI): domain Eukaryota; kingdom Metazoa; phylum Arthropoda; class Malacostraca; order Decapoda; family Parastacidae; genus Cherax; species Cherax quadricarinatus. Next base: position 3,598,980 of record NC_091360.1, on the reverse strand, counting down.
GGCATCAAACTTTGAAGCTGATCAGAAAATAGGACGGGCCGAAACGTTGTCAGAAGCTCTCTCTCCTATCTGTGGGTCATTTATGAATTTTTGTTATGGCAATGTGATTTTTCACTCTGATTTAAGTACCGTACTGAATGACTCGCGGTATCGTAATAATGCGATTGTAAACTACTCGCAGAATTAAGTTTTCGAACCGACAGACTAGTCTGTGGGCCAGTGGAGAGTGCACACTCGCCTGATAAATCTTGTTAAGAGACCAAATTACGGAGGTTTCAACTTGATTCGTTTCTAAAGTGATTTAATGTATGAGAAAAGTACACAAGTATCCCGCACTTGGGAGACAAACTGATGACGTTTCTGCCTGACTTGGACCATTAATATATCAGTGTGACTTGTTAATGATGCAAATCGGACCGAAACGTCGTCATAAGTTTCAGTTTCTTAATTGCGGGTAATAATTTATATATTTTTCCAGCCAAGGAATTGTAAGTTTTTGTTCACTACGAGAAGAATGTTAAGGAGCTACACCTTATCCAAAAAATATTAGCTCCTTTACACTCTTTTCATAATTAGAGTATTTTTTATATAATAATTTCATTGAGGTGAAAGTTTTTTTCTGGTCTGCTAGTTTTAGGGCTGGCTTACCATGGGTTCGATCCTCACTCTTTTCTGCGAGATGCTATCGTAAAATTAAACGCCCAAATGCCCTGAGATTTTACTTGGGTTATAATTGTATTCATGAAGATTCCTTTAACTCAGAAAGTTAGTGAATAGAATTCTCAGACATCTTCCTTCGAGGACTCACTGAGAACAATAGTAGCATTTCCCTGACTCGACTTCCTCCTGACAACTGGTCGGTATTCGTGCCTCTCATCGCCAGTTTTCCACAGTTGTCGCCAAGTTGACCCCAATGGAAAAAAGTCACTCTGTCTGACTTTTTTGGGTTATCCTAGGTTCTCTACACATATGCTGCTATGTATGATAATTCTATGTAACTGTATTTGTGTATACCTGAATAAACTTACTTACTTACTTACTTAGTCCTTCACACGCGTGAAAAAAGTACACACTTTAACGTTGAGTGTAGCCACTGAGACACCCCACTGCCAGAGGTGTAGCTCCAGCTTATTTCTTATTTCTTCTTAAACATAATTTTCTTTAATTTATACATCCTAACCCTCTAACAGTGGTTTACAATACAAGTAGATAAGCAAAACAATGTTTCACAAAATATGGAGACAACACAAGTACTGCTTCTGTTGTCTCCATATTTAATTAGTTGAACGACCTAACACCTAGAGATAACTTTCAGTGTTGTAGGGTATACATCAATTGTACCGTAGCACAGAGCGTTCCACATCTCATCTGATGTAAGGAATACGGATATCGAACAAGTTATAGCAAAGGGATATAGTATGTGTGTGTGTGTGTGTATGTTTACTATCTACAGGTAGGTACATCCAGACACACGTTTCAGAACAAGATTTTATTGGGACAACGTTTCGCTCTTTGCATAGCATGACTTTTCAAAACTCTACATAGAGCGATAAGTTGTCCTAGCCTCTTCTATAATTTATATTTTTGTTTTCATGCCACTTTGGTTGTTGTGTTGAAGAATGATATATACCAGCCAGGGTAAGACTAACGGGCTTCAGGATTAGATTTTTAATAGCCAGGATTGTACCTCTTCAAAAGTCAATTAATAACACCCAGGCTAAGATTTACACAAAGAGCAAGTTAAAAGAGATTTAAAAAAAATATGAGCAAACCTCTGGTACATATTTATTCGGAAATCTTTAATTATTTATTTTAAAAATACGAGAAATATTATCATATAAAATAGAGGCAAAAACTGTTTTAATTGCATATTTAAGGACAAAGGTATTTACCGACGTATTTTGAAAGTTAAGCTGCAAATAAATACGTCCTAATGTTTGCCCACATGTGTTTCTAAACTACCTTTCGTTATGCATGACCAGTTATTATATCACGACTTACAAGATGTAAGTCAAGACCTACCTGTAGAAGGGATGGTTTTCCCTCCGCCTGTACCACAGCACCAGCATCGGGGTGTCCACATTCTTCACTCTACAGGGCAGACGCGCCGTCCAGGCTGCCATTGTTTCCACGTTCTCAGGGGGAGCTGAGGAAGAATCGAACGTCATCTTATTTACTGTAAATCCTTTCCATCCTCAATGACTGTGATTATGTGTGCAAAACTAATATATATATATATATATATATATATATATATATATATATATATATATATATATATATATATATATATATATATATATATATATATATTTCAACACACCGGCTGTATCCCACCGAGGCAGGGTGGCCCAAAAGAAAAAACGAAAGCTTCTTTTACATTTAGTAATATATACAGGAGAAGGGGTTACTAGCCCCTTGCTCCCGATATTTTAATCGCCTCTTATAACACGCATGGCTTACGGAGGAAGAATTCTGTTCCACTTCCCCATGGAGACAAGAGGAAACAAGCAAGAACAAGAACTAGAAAGAAAATAGCAGAAAACCCAGAGGGGTGTGTGTATATATATGCTTGTACATGTATGTGTAGTGTGACCTAAGTGTAAGTAGAAGTAGCAAGAAGTACCTAAAATCTTGCATGTTCATGAGACAGAAAAAAGGACACCAGCAATCCTACCATCATGTAAAACAATTACAGGCTTTCGTTTTTCACTCACTTGGCAGGACGGAAGTACCTCCCTGGGCGGTTGCTGTCTACCAACCTACTACCTAGGATATATATATATATATATATATATATATATATATATATATATATATATATATATATATATATATATATGTCGTGCCGAATAGGCAGAACTTGCGATCTTGGCTTAAATAGCAACGCTCATCTTGCCATATAGGACAAGTAAAAATTTGTGTATGCAATAATTTCTCCAAAATCATTCTGAACCTAACGAAAAAAAATATATTTCACTGTGTTTGTTTAGTATTAAATTAATGTAAACAAATCTAAAATATATTTAGCTGGGTTAGGCTAAAATAAATTGCGCTTGTTATAATAAGGTTAGGTAAGTTTTCTAAGTTCCTTTTGGAGCAAAATTATAAATTTTTACATCAACATTAATGAAAAATATATATCTTTAAACGTATAAGAGAAAATTTTAGAAAGGACTTAATTTTAAATGAGTTCTTGCTAATTGACCTGTTTTACATATTCAGCACGACATATATATATATATATATATATATATATATATATATATATATATATATATATATATATATATATATATATATATATATATATTAAGAAAGCTTCAAGGAAAATTACTGAGATTTCCCCTTGACGGTGTTAGAATATTTTCCTTCTCATTTATATGTAGTATCGTAACCACGAACGAGTGGTATTTATTCAATAACAACAGTGCGAGACGGTGCTTCGAACCCGTGTTGTTTTAGCCAGCCTCATTGTTAGCGAAAATTCACGACTCTCTAACCCACTGGACCATCCAATCCTACAAAGATCACGCACCCAGCAGAGCTAGGTGTTGCACCGTGATCCGAGGACATACGATGGTGTGGGTGCTTCAGAGTTAATTTCATTCTTCTTCCCGTTTGGTGTACTAGCCTCCACAAGCAGTATATATAGGATTGTAACCACGAACGAGTGTATTTTTTTCACATATATGCTTGTGTATGTATATATCCTTCTACTATACGATCCTCGTCTCAACTATCTATACAGAATTTAATACAGCTAAGTCGTAGTTATTGCTGAGCAGATATCTTAGATATGGACAGTTGAATTTCCTACTTATTCACCTTTCTCATATTCTCGACTGAATTAGTTTATGAATTTGAATGCCGAGTCAACAATTTTCCGTCTTTTTTACTCTGTCGAAATGTAAATATTTAAGAAAAGATGAGTTTTTAAGTGTATTGATATCTGTCCTTGGATATCAGTTTAATTTTTAACACTATATTTAATTTATTGTTTTTAGTTAAATTATCATACCCAGCTTTAAAAAAAACTGGTACTTTCTAAAATAATTTATTTCTAACAATATTTCGTTTTCAGTATTATTAGCCTTCTGTACAATTAAAATTGTCTATCGTGTCTTACGTATCCTTGACCTACGCAGGATATCTACACTGCGATGTGTATATTATGTATCTGTGTTTATATGCAAAAAATTTAATTAAATCCCTTTTTAAGGGACTGAGGTATTCTTGTCTGGTTATGGAGAAGGTTACGCGCTGCCACGGTGACCCTCGTGTAATCGATAGGATTCAAACCCCATTAAACAACCTTGACTTATATAACAGAGTTAAGATAAAGGTGCAACCACTTGACTTTACCACGAACTGAATTTTTATGTAAATTTCCGTAGTTTCAGCGAGAAATATTTCGAGGTTTGGATTTGAATCGCATTCAGCTTTTGCGATTGTCAGCGAAGTGTGTCAGTGTGTGACAATCGTTTCTCTCGACTTAAACGAGATCTAAGTTAGTTTCACGCTCTGTTGAATGTTCGAGGAGCGTTAAGGCCGAAATCCACCTAAGATAAGGATTAAAGTCACCTCTCAGGGTGTATACCAAATTCTGAGTTACAATACGAAGTTTAATAAAAATAATAATAATAATAATATAATAATAATAATAATAATAATAATAATAATAATAATAATGAAGAGGCAGAAAAAAAAAATAAAAAAATTAAAGAGCAACAGAAACATCAGTAACCTACAAAAAAATTGTAGGTAATTTCCCCTTCCTCGGATCAAACCCGTAAGTATAACAATAGCCACATGACAGAAATTTCACGAATATAATAGCAGACAAGATGAACTTTCTGTTATTACCTTAAAAAATATTGAACATTTTATAGTTCGCCAAAAAATTTGACATTGTGGTGACTTCTTGTCAACATTGATGGGAAAATTAAATTAACATTTTCATCCGTAAATGTAAATTAATATACGAAATAATTTTCATTTTCCAAATCATGTTAAGATAATTTTTTTTTTTCATTCTGGGATTTGGATTTCCAAACGATATTAGAATTGTTGAGGAGAACAGGTGTATGAACAGGTGTGTGAACAGGTGTGTGAACAAGACTGACTGTTGAAAAGGTGTCGTTGATGAATATGTGTGGTTATGAACAGTTGAGGGTGATAAGCGTTGATGTGGCTGTTGAACAGGTGTAGCTGGTAAACAGGTGTAGCTGGTGACAGGTGTTGCTGATGAACGGGTATAGTTGATAAACAGGTGTAGCTGGTGAACAGGTGTAGCTAAACAGGTGTAGCTGGTGAACAGGTGTAGCTGAACAGGTGTAGCTGGTGAACAGGTGTAGTTGATAAATAGGTGTAGCTGGTGAACAGGTGTAGCTGGTGAACAGGTGTAGTTGATAAATAGGTGTAGCTAGTGAACAGGTGTAGCTGGTGAACAGGTGTAGTTGATAAATAGGTGTAGATGGTGAACAGGTGTAGTTGATAAATAGGTGTAGATGGTGAACAGGTGTAGTTGATAAATAGGTGTAGCTGATGAACAGGTGTAGTTGATAAATAGGTGTAGCTTGTAACAGGTGTAGTTGATAAATAGGTGTAGCTGATAACAGGTGTAGTTGATAAACAGGTGTACGTAGTGAACAGGTGTAATTATTGAACAGACTTGGCTTGATAATGCTATGCTTGAACGAATCATTTTTGTTAAATAGAGTGACACTGTTCTGTGTTACCTCATGAAATGTTCAGCTTGTTGTCACTGTAGCTTTCAACCGTTCAGACTGTCTCCCAGTCATTCACTCTCTTTCAACCGTTCTGACTGCCTCACAATCATTCACTCTGTCTTTCAACCATTCAGACTGCCTCACAATCATTCACTCTGTCTTTCAACCGTTCAGACTGCCTCACAATCATTCACTCTGTCTTTCAACCGTTCAGACTGCCTCCCAATCATTCACTTTGTTTTTCACTGCCTCCCAGTCATTCACTCTCTTTCAACCGTTCAGACTGTCTCCCAGTCATTCACTCTGTCTTTCAGCCGTTCAGACTGCCTCACAATCATTCACTCTGTCTTTCAACCGTTCAGACTGCCTCACAATCATTCACTCTGTCTTTCAACCGTTCAGACTGCCTCCCAATCATTCACTCTGTCTTTCAACCATTAAGACTGCCTCCCAATCATTCACTCTGTCTTTCAGCCGTTCAGACTGCCTCCCAATCATTCACTCTGTCTTTCAACCATTAAGACTGCCTCCCAATCATTCACTCTGTCTTTCAACCGTTCAGACTGCCTCACAATCATTCACTCTGTCTTTCAACCGTTCAGACTGCCTCACAATCATTCACTCCGTCTTTCAACCGTTCAGACTGCCTCCCAATCATTCACTATGTCTTTCAACCATTCAGACTGCCTCCCAATCATTCACTCTTCAACCATTCAGACTGCCTCCCAATCATTCACTCTGTCTTTCAGCCGTTCAGACTGCCTCCCAATCATTCAACCATTCAGTCAACCTGTCAACCATTGACTCTTTGAGTCCGAGCATAATATATAATTTATTATATCGAGTGACTGAAATGCTCACGAAAGAGCATTCTGATTCCCTATATACAGATTTATTCAGATTTACCTTTGGATTTATTCACAGATACTTTCATTTACAATTTTATTAATTTAACATTAGTTTAATTTTCAACTGGTTTGATTTAAAATTGAATGCATTTACAAGAAGCTTTAATAACAACTGTTGTAAAATACGCCATGTCGGTTCTCTGAACCATTCATCTACAAATCTGTCAGACACTGCAACTTCTTGGGATCTTAATACTTAGGAATTCTTCGCTTGCCTAATTCTTGGGCACGACCTACTTCCACATTGAACAAATGTGACACCACCTATGACTGCTGCACCTCTCCTGCCATACGGTTTATAAGCTGCTTCTCCGCTCATGTGCCGTATTCTATTCAAGATTGATGGACTGAACACATCGACTCAAGGTAGAGGGACTGATTACCTCATTCTTCTCCTGTTCTTCAAGTTTCTCCTACGTATGGACTGATGAAGCCACTGTGTGGCGAAACGTTTCCTCAATAAAGATACCCAAGAGTTGCACATGTGTCTAATTTATTAAAATACGCCTTGTTTTATTTACACATAGAGCTTCATTTACAACTGAAATATCATGTTTTGTGGAATTTGATGACTAGGAAGAAGTGAGGGGTTACTAAAACTGTTATTGAGAGGGCCAAAGAGGGGTTTTTGAGGTGGTTGGTCATTTAGAGAGGATGGAGCACAATAGGATGACTAGGAGGGCGTGTATATTTGGAGAAAAGGGAAAGAGGGGTAGGGGGTATCAAATTTTGGAGGGAGGGGGTGAAGATTTTAGTGAAAAAGAGTTTGGAAATCCTACAGCGTTGTGTAAACGTGTTACGAAAAAACGGAGGGAAGTGGTTTTTATGATTTGAGGTGCTGTTGGAGTGTGGGCAAGATAACTTTTATGAAGGGATTCGGAGAAACCTGTTAGCCGAACTTGAGCCTTGGAAGTGGGAAGTAGAGTGCCTGCACTCTGAAGGATGGGTGGGTATGTTGCAGTTTGGAAGGTCATCTAAACTGTGATGTCAGCACGTTTCTGGCAAGACAATGAATAAATAACGGTGAAAGTGTTTTCTTCATGGTCGCGCTAAACCCACGAGGATAACATAGCGCCTAGTAAATACGAGATAACTACCGCAATTCGAGAAAGAGGAAGGCAGCTCCAATTCCTTTAATTAAAAGCCCTTCATTAGTATCGACGTTGTTTAATTGGTTTAAAACCTACCGGATATACGAAGGTCAGTAAAACTGTATAACACAACTTCACAATCAGCCCCAAAAACGTTTTAATTCCTTAAAAATAAGGATTAAGTTAGACCCTCGGGGAATATACACCGAGAGATATGCACCTCTCGGTGTATATTCTTGGCGCCCCCTTAGAAATGCACTCTGCCTGCAGCGAGGCTTAGAGTGCCTTAAAAGTGCACTTTACGCCCACCAAGTGCACTTATTTTCCATTCCTTCGACTGGGTCCACATTTATGAGATTTCTCCTACGTGACAAAAGTCAGCGAGTACTAACCTCGCTGCTCGCTGAGTACATATCCCTACGCTTACATCTACATCCCTTCAAGGGAGGTTCCTTGATGCTAGTGAGGGGCTCTTGATCTAGAGAATTGGATCTGCTCCAGTTCCCTGAATTAAGCCTGAATACCTTCCACATCCCACCCTACAGGCGCTGTATAATCCTACGGATTTAGCGCTTCCCAGTGTTTATAATAATAATTACGTCTACATCTTTTATCTACATGTAAATCAACATATATTTCATATCTTACATCTATATTACAACTTTCAGTGCATGTTATACTAACTTTCTTTTTCTCATTATTATTATTATTATTATTGTTATTATTATTACTATTATTATTAGGGGTAACCCGGGATAAACTTATGGAAAGATAGAGAGGCTCCAATTCCTTGAATCAAGATCCCTTCACTAGCATCAAGGGTACCATTCCTACATCCATTAAAAATGCATGATAACAAAAACGTTGAAAATTTCAACCCCAAACACTCTGTAACTATAATAATACAACACCATACACTCTAAACACAGTAACACAGCACTATACATTGTAACTACAGTAACACAGCACCACACAGTCTGTAACTACAGCAACACAGCACCACACAGTCTGTAACTACAGTAACACAGCACCACAGAGTCTGTAACTACAGTAACACAGCACCACACAGTCTGTAACTACAGTAACACAGCACCACACAGTCTGTAACTACAGTAACACAGCACCACACAGTCTGTAACTACAGTAACACAGCACCACACAGTCTGTAACTACAGTAACACAGCACCACACACTCTGTAACTACAGTAACACAGCACCACACAGTCTGTAACTACAGTAACACAGCACCACACACTCTGTAACTACAGTAACACAGCACCACAGTCTGTAACTACAGTAACACAACACTACACACACACTGTAACTACAGTAACACAACACCACACACACTGTAACTACAGTAACACAACACACACACTGTAACTACAGTAACACAGCACCACACACACTGTAACTACAGTAACACAACACTACACACACTGTAACTACAGTAACACAACACCACACACACTGTAACTACAGTAACACAACACTACACACACTGTAACTACAGTAACACAGCACCACACACTGTAACTACAGTAACAAAACACCACACACACTGTAACTACAGTAACACAGCACCACACACACTGTAACTACAGTAACACAACACTACACACACTGTAACTACAGTAACACAGCACCACACACACTGTAACTACAGTAACACAACACTACACACACTGTAACTACAGTAACACAACACCACACACACTGTAACTACAGTAACACAACACTACACACACTAACTACAGTAACACAGCACCACACAGTGTAACTACAGTAACAAAACACCACACACACTGTAACTACAGTAACACAGCACCACACACTGTAACTACAGTAACACAACACCACACACTGTAACTACAGTAACACAACACTACACACACTAACTACAGTAACACAGCACCACACAGTGTAACTACAGTAACAAAACACCACACACACTGTAACTACAGTAACACAGCACCACACAGTGTAACTACAGTAACACAACACTACACACACTGTAACCACAGTAACACAGCACCAAACTCTAACTACAGTAACACAGCACCAAACACTAACTACAGTAACACAGCACCAAACACTAACTACAGTAACACAGCACCAAACACTAACTACAGTAACACAGCACCAAACACTAACTACAGTAACACAGCACCAAACACTAACTACAGTAACACAGCACCAAACACTAACTACAGTAACACAGCACCAAACACTAACTACAGTAACACAGCACCAAACACTAACTACAGTAACACAACACTACACACACTGTAACTGCAGTAACACAACACTACACACACTGTAACTACAGTAACACAGCACCACACACACTGTAACTACAGTAACACAGCACCACACACTGTAACTACAGTAACACAGCACCACACACACTGTAACTACAGTAACACAGCACCACACACTGTAACTACAGTAACACAGCACCACACACACTGTAACAACAATAACACAACATCACACACTGTGTAGCTTTAGTTAACATTCACCCACGTAGTGTGAGGCTGTCCATCATTCTGATATGATGCACTATTCTGACTTTTAATATTCAGCTTGGTAGACTCATGGTATGTGTGAGTGTTCCAGCAGGTGAGAATTACTGATGGCGTTTCCGTGTTAGGTAATTTACCAGGCAGTTGCGATGGTTTGGTTTTTTTCAACCTCAGAACACTTGCGATAGTGTTGTGTGTGTGTGTGTGTGTGTGTGTGTGTGTTTGTGTGTACACTCACCTAACTGTGGTTGCAGGGATCGAGACTCGGCTCCTGGCCCCGCCTCTTCACTGACTTCTACTGGGTCCTCTCTCTCTCTGCTCCATGAGCTTTATCATACCTCGTCTTGAAACCATGTATAGTTCCTGCCTCCACTACATCGCTTGCCAGACTATTCCACTTCTTAACTCTGTGGCTAAAGAAATACTTCCTAACATCCTTTTGACTCATCTGAGTCTTCAGCTTCCAAATGTGACCCCTTGTTTCTGTGTCCCATCTCTGGAACATCCTGTCTCTGTTCACCTTTTGTGTGTGTGTGTGTGTGTGTGTGTGTGTGTGTGTGTGTTTACATTTAGTGAATTGATCCAGCAACGGGTGGAAACAGGACGTGTTTCCTTAACTGCTGTCTATGTTCACCTAGCAGTAAAATAGGTACCTGGGTGTTAGTCGATGGTGTGGGGCGCATCCTGGGGACAAAATTGAGCTAATTTGCCCGAAATGCTCTACGTAACAAGAAGCTTTCTAAATAGTAGTATGTCATTGATGTCAGCTTGGCCTGTATATCTTGTACATGTACTTGAAGAAATAAAAATTATTATTATTATTATTATTATTATTATTATTATTATTATTATTATTATTATTATTATCATGGGTTAGTATATTTCACCAGTCATGTTACTGTGACTTATATTCTTCCTGATTTCCACATCATTTTACTGACACGGTCCTTAATGTCAATTTCTAAACGCTTCTAATTTTCTTCAAATCCTGTTTTAATTTAGTTAAAGCAATTTAGGTGATTATGAAAACGCATTTTTATTAACAAATAAGCAATTAAAAAAACATGCATCAATACGTCTGGTATCGATACTGGATATATACACCGAGGTGTGTATACGTCTTAATGTATATACACTGAGAGTTATCTTTAATACCTGTTTTAGAGATTAAAATATTTTTGACTAGTGGTGAACAGATGACATTCAGCCTTAACGAGTGACGTGTACTCGACAGGTTAATCAACAAAGACAAGTAACGGTAAAAAAAAATACGCGTTTATTACTCGTGGTGCGAGAATGACCTTGTTAATTGGACCTAAAAATCTGTCGACTGTAAGAGGGTCATTAAGGCTTTATATAACCTGTTCACCGCTAATCAAGAATGCATTAATCTCTAAAATAGGAATTTATGCTCTAAGGCAGGATTACTTCACTGAGATACGCGCATCTTAATGTATAAATCCTGTGAGTATTTTCAATTTCATTAATTCTGAATATAGTATAGCTGCTTAGTTTTACGAAAAAAAAATCATTCTGATCGCCAGCTTTATCTTGAAAATTCTGGCCATTAGATTCAATCCTTTTCTGATTTGTGATGGAAGCCTCCATTTCTGGGACTGATAAGATTGTATCAAAAGATTTGGGTATTTTCTTCCGGTTCTGAAGATGTTTCACACTTACGGTAAAAGATGATGAGACTTAATGTAAGTTACTTGAGAGAGTGTAAAAAATCTTATGAGCCAGATGAAAATTCTCAAGAAATCATCAAGAATTAGGTAAAGATAAACGTAAATGTAAAAAAGATCACGAGAATTTTCATATATATATATATATATATATATATATATATATATATATATATATATATATATATATATATATATATATATATATATATATATATATATATATATATATATAGTATCCTGATGCAAGAAAAACGTTTCCCTTAAATCAAGGAAAGTTCCATCTTTCCTATAAAATATACGGAACCCAAATTCTTGATGAAATTTAGAGGACAGTTATCAGTCTCCTAAGTTCATTTGGCCTCACTTATTTTAATTCATTACTCTCTCTCTCTCTTTCTCTCTCTCTCTCTCTCTCTCTCTCTCTCTCTCTCTCTCTCTCTCATTCAATCTATCAACAATTACAACTACACCTAATTCGTGTTGTACTCCCTAGGGTTACTACCCACCTTCCCAGTACCTCTTTGTCTCTCAGACTACCTGCCTTAATTAACCTGGGCTTCAGAACTGGTGCGTGAGGTCGCTTTCAATGCTCATATGTGCTACTACTATCTTCACGGTCACTAAACTTTAAAACACGAGTACAAGAGGGCTACAGCAGCACTTGCATTAAGGCAGATCATCCCCTCAAGCTAGCACACAGACTTCGACCTATCGTTGCTGGTGTGAACTGGCTCCTCTTGTCACTGAATGCGACTCCCTCGTGTTGAGTGAGTTGGAGATGATCCTTTAAGCGTGAAGGAGTTGCCTGGATGACTTTATCGATGCATCTTGCGTTACTATGCGATACACACCTCCGTAATGTATTGGCAGATCTCCACAAATCCGATATTGTTGCATCCCTAAATTTATTTTTTTTAGTAAGTTTATGGGAATGACAGCTTGTTGCAATGTATGACTGTCACACTAAAGCTGAACGAGGTTTCCATCCTAGTATTATGTAGCACGACAACAAACATCTAGGGAAGTGTTACGTTTATGTCATTTGAGCGGGGAAGCGTGATAAACATTTTACACTCTAGCATGACTACTGGTATTCGTCTCATGACGTTGGCAGATAAATCCTACGAGTTCCTCCTTTTATTCAGTATACACATATATTTAGTTTCTATCGCATTTTTAACAGTACTTTCTCCTATTATATTTCCTCTTAATTTATTAGAGATACTCATTTCTTGGGAAATATTATACTGAGAGAAACACATCTCCAGTGAATATAATATTAAGAGACACACATGCAGGCATGTGAAGCATAAGACATGCAGGTGTTTCAGAGAGGAACGGGCTAAAATATGAGACAAGGAGCATGCAGGTATGTGAGGGAGAACATCAGGTGCATGAGGTAAGGAACATGAAGGGACGAATATCCAGGTGAATAAGGTAAAGTTCTTGTTCATGTATGAATTAGAACCGAACTAAAATTATCCAAAAAATATGTCTGTCTGTCTGCCGTTTACCTACGTCACAGTAGACAAGTACAATACTGGATACAGCAGCATAGTATTCACAGTAATGAAGGAAGCACACAGGTGCAGATCAAACACATATAGTGATAGTGTTACGCTCTATGTAGAGTTTTATGACTTTATGTAGCTCTTCATAAGGCAAAACGTTGCCACAAAAGCTGTGGCTCTGCACCTGAACATGGCACTGTATCACCAAGCAATAACACATCAAAGCTACAGACATACTATAAATTTTCACTTTACACACACACACACACACACACATTTATATATATATATATATATATATATATATATATATATATATATATATATATATATATATATGCAAACAATCACAGACGGGCGATCTTAACTATGCAGGACAAGCCACGGGGGGGGGGGGAGTGAAAATCTTTAGCTCAGGTACCTTCACACCTCTCAGTGCGTCATCAGGAGCTCCGCAATGTTGCAAGGGAGCAACCAAAGCAGGGAGAGAGGTCTCAGAGTAGCGTAGGTGTCACCGTCCACGGTTACCCCTAAACTCCCAGTGACACCTTCGTTACTCTGAGACCTCTGTCCCTGCTTTGGTTGCTCCCTTGCAATATTGCACAGCTCTGATTACGCACTGAGAAGTGTGAAAGTACTTGAGCTAAAGATTTCCACCCCCCCCCCCATCCTCCCTGGCTTGTCCTGCATATATATGTTGAAAGGCTCGTAATCTAAGAAAACTGAGCCGCTCTTCTAATTTTACTAGAGCGTTCCACATTTGCCAGGCGCTAAATAGCTCCTGAGGGTAAATTACTTAACACAATAATAATAATAATAATAATAATAATAATAATAATAATAATAAGTTGTAGTGACATCTAGAACGGAGCAGAAGTTTCCATGGAGAAGCCTTTTCTTGAAACCTGGTTATAACAATCTTTTATTGGCGATTTAGTGGTGGAACTGTGTGTTGTGGAGCATCAGCTCTTTACCCTGGGTTTACCAGAGTTTTAGTGCCCACTTTCCCGATTCAATTTTGTTTTTTGGGGTATCTTGCCACTGAGAGACGGGTCACTGTTGGCATCTTGCCTCTAAGATATAGGTCACTGTTGGCAGGTTTCTATTTGCCGAGAATCTAACGTGGAGATTTCTGTTGTAAACAGGTGAATTGATTATTGCAACTCCTCCCTTGTGATTGTTGCCTAACAGAGATTGGAAAATGTGTTTTGCTAATCTGACCTAACTTACCATAACCTAATATAACTTAACTTATCAGCGTGTTACTTTACATACACTTACCTAAACTATACTAAATATGCAGGCAGAGTTAAGTGTGCTTTACTCTTAAGATAGAAACCACATCTGGAGAACAGTGTGCTCTCTCAGAGTTAACACTGTCTAAACTACGCTCACACTGTAAGAAACCAAGTGGAAAACCCCCAAGGGTTAATTAAGAGCTTTACTTGCCGTTGTTACAGACCAACCTGGTGAGGCACCCGGCATCGGCACCCAGCAAAACTAGCTCTCAGGAAAGAAAGAAAGCAATGGAGTGGAAAATACATATATACTCATTAAGATACTCACACTTTAAAAAAAAAGAGACATTCATTGTACATAAAAATGGACTAATTTCTTTTACTTCCCTTTTCTACCTATCTCTCCTCAAATACACTCGTTGCGGAACAAGCTTTTAGTAGGGCAACTTTTTCCTCCGGATAAAACTGGTAGAGCGCTATGCAAAACGCAACGTTACCACTGCAAAATGTTTTCGAAACCTGTGTCTTCTCTTCACTGTTGTTTTCAGTATACTACTGGGATCCAATATATTTTTTTTTATTATTTTTATTATCACACTGGCCGATTCCCACCAAGGCAGGGTGGCCCGAAAAAGAAAAACTTTCACCATCATTCACTCCATCACTGTCTTGCCAGAAGGGTGCTTTACACTACAGTTTTTAAACTGCAACATTAACACCCCTCCTTCAGAGTGCAGGCACTGTACTTCCCATCTCCAGGACTCAAGTCCGGCCTGCCGGTTTCCCTGAACCCCTTCATAAATGTTACTTTGCTCACACTCCAACAGCACGTGTGAGCAAGAAGAAAAACTTTATATACTTTTTTATCATGTTAAATATTTCTTTATCATGTTCTAAGTGAATGTGCATGTGTCCCATCATCCTTATCCCATTCCCAAACAGCCCTTCCTATCCTCAGCAGTGATTCTTCGATAACTGACTGATTTGGCTAAATGAATCGACGTGTCCTCCCATTCTCTTCTAATTCCTAGCCTTTCTTCCCTGCCCTTACCAGTGCTTTAGATTTAGATTATTTATCCCCAATCACTGCATTTACAAAAATCTACAATAATTGATGCACAAGATTTCGAGCATTACGAGACCTGACTGAATGAATTGACTGGGTCGAGGGAGAAGGAAGAGACACGAGTAAGGAAGATCATGTACTCTTTCAGGCCCATGAACGAGAGTGTATAAAATTTCCTCTGTGATGTGATGTTAGTTTTGTTGCAGTAGGAAGGTGTCCATGTTTTCCTCCAGGATGCTGACTGGGTCGACGCACAATCAGGCCAATATTTATTTCGTTTTCCTCTACTCTCTCTCTCTCTCTCTCTCTCTCTCTCTCTCTCTCTCTCTCTCTCTCTCTCTCTCTCTCTCTCTCTCTCTCTCTCTCTCTCTCTCTCTCTCAATATCAGTATACCTGTTTACAAAAAAATACAGTGAAACGTAACTTTTTTTTATCACGACATTTAACCTGTGGGACTTGATGCTTCTTAAGACACGTCATAGCACTGAAAAATCTCTGTTTCTCATTATATGTCTCCCCTTCAGCCAGTTATCGGCTAAGAACCAAACTCCAGTGATCAATAAACCTCGCTAAATTTCTCCCATTAACCCTGAGTACTTCGTTTCATGAGCGAAACGTTGTCCAAATAAGAGTATAAATTTCTAAATGTATCTATGCACTATTGCACATGTCGGGATCATCCTTACCTTTCAACCAGTTACATTATAACTAGAATTGTAACCTTGCAATAGATCGTAAGTTCTCACCTTTCCAGTTTAAACTCAACTAAGATACGCTATTTAATTGGGATAAAAACTTAGCTGGAGGCAGGTCAGCGGATGCTTAACCACTTAACTGGTCATCATTTAAGACTCGTGTCTTGCTGTCTTTTTTCCTGACGAACAAAACACCGCTACTACTGTTGTCTGTATCTTTAATTAATGGCACACATTACTGACAAGGTGACTAGCTAGACATTTGTGTTACACTTGGATATCTTTATTGAGAAAACGTTTCGCCACAGTGGCTTCATCAGTCCAATACAACGAAAAAATGTGAAGATCAGGTGTTTGAGGTAATCAGTTCCTCAGCTTTGAGTCTATGTACTCAGTCCATCAATATTTAAAAGATAAAGGGACCCATGTGTTGCTCATGTGTCTAATTTGAAAACAAGGATACTCAGGTGTTACGCATGTTTCTTATTCATTATCTGCTGTCTTTCTCTCCCATATCCCCCTTGAAACTCTATCTCCTCTCTCTTTTTCTCCCTAATACACTGCCACACATCACAACACCCAATAAGCTTCTGCAAATCTCACTTATAACACTTTTCCCATCATCCGTGTTGACGCGCTGCTCGACTTATGTTCGAAGTATTTTTCACCAATAAAGTGGATAACTACGCGCTTCGAGGGATTACATGTTATTGCGAATGTTTTCGTTGTTGCTGTTGCTGGGTCGTCCTTTCCTGTTGTTATTGTGTGGCCATCCGTTCGTTCTGTCGTTGTTGTTTACCCGTTCCTGATATTGGTCACTTGTTCCTGTGGTTACCGATTTCTCCGTGTCTGTAGCACAAAGGCGTTCTACCCACAGTATTAATGAAAAAAATCAGTTTCAGGAAATGCTTTTATTGTAACACCATTCCGCTCTGTGTAGGACTTTGTCAAGCCAATCACTTTCCAAAGTTCTGGAGACAGCAAAACCTTGTTTGAATACTGTTCGGCAACTGTTGTTTTTCTTCAATAGTCTAAATGCTGATGAGATACATTACTGATTGCATGATTGCGGTGAACATTTCCGTCCTCTTGATGTTGCTTGACGATCAAATGCCACTGAAAAGGTCAGACCAATATGAAATATCCATCCTGCTTCATTCCCTTGACCTTTTCTTTGCGCGTCAATAATTTATTCTCAATCTACACGATTCGTTCGTGTAGATATACACAGAAATCCAGGTTACGTTCATTACAAACATTGATTATATTTGTAATAATATATCTTACTCATAAATGTTATTAATGTGTTATCTTTTCATACTTGCAGTTATATGCTTTACAAAGATATATACACGAATATATATGCACCGAAAGGTGTATGTCTCTCAGTGTATATACAGTGACGGGGATTTAAGTGTTCTTGACTGGTGGTGATCAGATGATATGCAGCCTTAATAAGCCTTTGTGTTCTAGGTGTACATAGGGACATACTGATAGCAGAGGACTTTGAAGTCAACACCTAGACTATAGTCTAGGTGTTGACTTCAAAGTCCTCTGCTACGTATTTATATCTACGTATTTATATCTAGATTAACAGACTTTGCTACAAGGAGGCAACGTTTTGCTCTCCTCAGAACAATAATATTAAAACCCTCTTAGCTACAGTGAGGGAAGAACAACACACAAATCCCTTTATAATAGTCTTTACCAACGGACTTGACTATATTGTATGATGAGGGGGACCAAACAATCACGTTACCATCACATGGTCTGGCTACGTGTCCAGGTCTGGCTACACCGTGTCCAGGTCTGGCAACAACATATCCAGGTCTGGTTACACCGTGTCCAGGTCTGGCAACAACGTATCCAGGTCTGGCTACACCGTGTCCAGGTCTGGCAACAACGTATCCAGGTCTGGCAACAACGTATCCAGGTCTGGCTACACCGTGTCCAGGTCTGGCAACAACGTATCCAGGTCTGGCTACAACGCATCCAGGTCTGGCTACACCGTGTCCAGGTCTGGCTACACCGTGTCCAGGTCTGGCTACACCGTGTCCAGGTCTGGCTACACCGTGTCCAGGTCTGGCTACAACGTGTCCAGGTCTGGCTACACTGTGTCCAGACCCACAAAAACACGGGGATCATATTTTTTCAAACAGTCGAAGCAAAGGTAATCTCTCCGTTACGCCACGTTATTATTGTATTTATCAGGGGTTAAAATTCATTTGAATACAAATCCTCTTTGACCCCTCTGATTGTGTGGACATAATAAGAGTAAACCAGCTCTTATCTGACTCTTTTTTTTTTTTTTTTAATTTAGCAAAATTGGATACATCTGCAATACGCTGTTACCTTATTTGACAATTACAGTGTGTAGCTACAATATTCTATGTGATTGTTACACAGTGTGTTAGTACTATATTCTATATGATACATAGTGTGCTGCAACCATATTCTATATGATACACTGCGTTCTAATATTATATTCTGTTTGATTGTTACGCATTGTGTTGCTATCATATTCTACAAGGTAGTTACATAGTGTGTTAAATCTGTATTTTGTATAATACATTGCGTGCTGCTACCATATTTGTTGTGATAGTTACACAGTGTGTTGTTACCCTATTCTATATGATAATTAAACAGTGTCTTAACACTGTATTCTGCATGATAGTTACACAGTGGAAGCAAAAGCTACACATGTTACTCTACCAGGAAGGGGAGGATGTATAGAGGCCGGAGAAGGGTTCTTGAACTGAAGAACTGGAGCAGCTTTGACCTTCACTGATCAAACTTGATTATCCCGAGTCCCATGCCGATAAATGGCCCCTTCGTTTCTGTGTTTTGTGAATTTGAGCAATGAAATGATTAGTGAATAGATTTCATTAGGGTAACGTATCGCTCTGTGCAGTGCGAAACGTTGTTAGTAATAAAAGCTTCCGCTTTCAGAAGCGTTCATTACTGTTGCTGGTTCACTGTCCCTGGCTAATGTTGCTGATTCACTGTCCCTGGCTAATAACACTGGTTCACTGTCCCTGGCTAATAACACTGGTTCATTGTCCCTGGCTAATATTATTGGATCATTGTCCCTGGCTAATGTTGCTGGTTCACTGTCCCTGGCTAATGTTGCTGATTCACTGTCCCTGGCTAATAACACTGATTCACTGTCCCTGGCTAATAACACTGGTTCACTGTCCCTGGCTAACGTTGCTGGTTCACTGTACCTGGCTAACGTTGCTGGTTCACCGTCCCTGGCTAATCACACTGGTTCACTGTCCCTAGCTAACGTTGCTGGTTCACTGTCCCTGGATAATATTATTGGCTCACTGTCCCTAGTTAATGTTGCTGGTTCATTGTCCCTTGTTTCTGTTGCAGGTTCACTATCCCTGGCTTCTGTTCGTGGTTTATCGCTGTAGGCTCCTGTTATTGGTTCATTATCCCTGGTTCACAGTCCAATCTTGGCTTCAGGATGAGCGTTGACTGTTTCCGCGAAGGTGTTTTTGGCGACTCCAAGCGTGTAATACACTCTTACTGATTCCTAATACAGTTGACTGGAAAGCAGAAAGTACCGATGAAGATTATGTGAAAACATATAGAAGAAAGCAAGTCTCTGCTAAGACAGCTTTAAGCTCAATGGGAGCTCCATTAAAAGCTGGCATAGGATGTATATTCCGTGAAGTATCTCTCTCAGTGTATATACAATGAGAATTTCAAGTTCTGTTCTAGGGTTTAAAGTATTCTTGTCAGGTGATGAGCAGATTATATACAGCCTTACTGGCCCTTGTGCAGTAGATAGGCTTTAAACCCCATTAACCAGCCAGAAGCTTGTTCTTCACTGTAACTACAAAAATCTCCATAAATTTATTTTTTAAAGTTATGATAACTTAAAAGTTATATGACGAAAGCAACTCAAAGATAAAACTATAAAAAAATGGGAATTTCATAAAACTGAATGACTTGGGTGAATTTTCCAGGCTAGGTTCCACCTTGCAAGGGACAAAATGACCCACTTACCACGCTCTACACATGGGTGTTTGTGCAGTATAATAAAATGCTAAGCCTGTGTTACAAGCTTTAGCAAAAAGCTTAGAGGAAATGACACTCATCAGTGCCATTTTAGCCTCTTAGACCAGATTTTTAGAAAAATAAATGCAGATAATTTTTGGTGGGAAGCAAAATCAACGATATTTTTTTAAATCTCCTTTTAGACAAACACAATTAAAAAACGCAGTTTGCCAAGTTGAATTCTGTGTGGTTAGCACAAGTATTTTCATATCAAAATGCGTTCGCCAAAATTACATTAATCAAATATAAAAAAAAGGTATCGTGACAGTGTTACCTCAAAAATTATTTGTTGCATGGGTTTGAAAATATTGTATGGCTATTTATATTATGAAGATATACGAGAGAATTATATTTTGTGGTGCTCGCTATATATATATATATATATATATATATATATATATATATATATATATATATATATATATATATATATATATATATATTAAGGGTAACCGTGGCCAGTGACACCTACGCTACTCTGAGACCTCTCTCCCTGCTTTGGTTGCTCCCTTGCAACGTTGCACAGCTCCTGATGACGCACTATATATATATATATATATATATATATATATATATATATATATATATATATATATATATATATATATATATATATATATATATATGCAATAAGATCACAGTAAACAGGTGATTTCAGAATATGCAAAACAAGTGGTTGTTTTGCATATATATAAATATAAATATATATATATATATATATATATATATATATATATATATATATATATATATATATATTATTGCCTCATTTCATGTACGTGTTCAATACTTCAGCGACTTAAAATATTGGAATCTTCGGTAGAAAACATAAGAATTCTTCTATGATTTCAACCACTAAGTGAAACCAGTACTTTCTGGAGCATATGTAGCTTGAGTGAATAAATATTGGTTCCCTATCAGCGGACGACAGATCGAATCTCCAACCTTCCTTGCATCGAATGACCCATGTGGGGTTAAAGCTTCATGAAATATAACAGTATCACAATGCCTGCACTTTTTAAGAGGCACGTAAGTTCCCCCGTCTTCTAATATCGTGTTCATTTTTCCACTTTTCTACCTTGTCCATAATTACTGTCGCATTTCCTTTGTCTGTTTCATAAGGTGAAGTCCTGGATCTTTCCTTAATTCATAGTATAACTTAACAAGTGCACAGACCTCTGCAACACAAGTGCACAGACCTCTGCAACACAAGTGCACAGACCTCTGCAACACAAGTGCACAGTCCTCTGCAACACAAGTGCACAGACCTCTGCAACACAAGTGCACAATCCTCTGCAACACAAGTGCACAGACCTCTGCAACACAAGTGCACAGACCTCTGCAACACAAGTGCACAGACCTCTGCAACGCAAGTGCAGGAACAACCTCACTGATGGCTCTTCGTGAGCAGTCGGAGATTGGGGATTTCAAACTGGTGGGACTGTTACAGACATCGAGTTACAGCAATTATATTAATATTATAAGATTTCAAGTTGTAAATACGAGTTTATGTGTCAGTAGCAGCTGTTGTAATGTTGTATTATCTGATGAGTAAGATTTAAAGCCCAGTAATGAGTGATTATTTATAATAATGAGCTCACTTGTAGCAAATTATTAATTCATAATAATGAGTCAATTATATTGTATTAATTAATTAATCATATGCCAGTAGTCCAAATGGAAGACTTTTATATATAATTGTGAATATTGAAAATGCATCACCGCGGAAAACCTCTCTACTGATCAGTGGATAAAGGCTTACGTGATTTTTAATAAACCAATCAAAATATCAGATGAATCATTCGTCATTTATAAAACTAACTTTAACAATGTGAACGAGTTTATTTTATTAAACAAAATATGTATACAAAGTAAATGAATCCAGAAACATCAAATAATTAAAAGGTTTTGCAACCAGATAAAAACGGGACTTTAAATCGATAGAATGAGGGGTTTGATACCATGATGCACTGGGCTAGGTAAATGCGCATCACTGTTTCTCTCTCGTAATCAGTCACACAAGACAGATTCAAGATCAACTGATCTCAGGAAATCGCTTGAAAGCATGGTCATCCGTACGAGGTATTATGGTGTCTACATTATGGTGTTCCACCAGAGAAAAATTATATTACATCCGATCAACTGTTGCGGAATATTTCCTGCTGAAGAATTGCGGGCCACACTGAGGACAGTTAATTAATTAATACGCTCTTTGTATCTCACACAGCCACATAGGTGATAAATTTAACACTGCTGCGATGCGGTAACTCGATCGCTCAGCTCACACACTGAGCTCCGGGGATCTATCCCACGGTACGGCTGGAAAACATTAGGACGTGTTTCCATAAGACACCTGTTTTCCCTGTTCACCCATCAGTAAAATAGGTACCTGGGTGTTAGTCGACTGGTGTGGGTCGCATCCTAGGGCAAATTGACCAAATTTGCCCGAAATGTTCTGCATAACAAGCGGTTTTCTATATAGTAGTATGTCATTGATGTCAGCTAGGCCTGTATACCTTGTACATGTACTTGTAAAAATTTATTTTATTATTATTATTATTATTATTATTATTATTATTATTATTAAAACTGGCGAATACCTCTCTTGAGCTTCAAGCTTTAGAGTTAGTCTGTTTTGCTTCAAGATAGATTCGCTTTGTTACCGAACTGAACAAGACTCAGTTTCCTGTTTTCTTTATATAAATCGAGACATTGATTTCAGGGCCGCTAGAGAATGCCTGTTTTCATCTTCATTCTCTCGAGAACAGTGTCGTGCTTAGTGGAAAGGGCAATCTCGTTTTGAACTGCGTAGGCTCTAATTTACTTATTTTAGTAATAGAGTTTGTAATATTAGATTTGGGGACATTACACAAGAAGCCTCATATCGGCTGCTAAATTTTCAACGCCGGTGTGTCCTACTTAGAGAAAAATTTAAAGTTAGGAAGTTTTAATGGGCTTCGTAGGCTCCTATTTGCCAGTTTTATTTGTAAAATCAAATGATCCTCATTCTTTTCTGGAGCATTAAGAAATTAGGCTAACAAGTACAGAATTTGAACAGATCTTTACACTGCTGTAATCCTCTACATAATTCCCTACAACCGTGTAGATTTTTTTTTATCTGAAATGTAAAAAAGAAAATCTTGGACTAATTAAATAAAAGTCAGAGTTGGTGCAATAAGCCAGTTTTCTTTCAAGAAAATATAATTGTTTTACTTATAAGCATTTAATTGGCCCGTATCTATAACCACGATATAAACAGTAGGTTCAGACGTAGCTACAGGGTTACTTTTCCCAAATGTGAGATGTGTCAGGCCCACAAGGTGGGCCAGAGATTTGGCAATCGAGTTCTAGAAGCTCTTAATTTCAGTACTAAGATTCCATGGTGATGCTGTATTTTACAAGTAACTTGACCAGAGGGCCCCACCCGTATGTATCCACATACGGGTGGATATTAGAGGGTGTCGCCTCAACTTGATTGCTAAATATCTGGTCTATTTCCAGCAGTGGGCCTCGCCAGCTTTTGATCATGTCTACTACTGCTTCATCGTTCCACACTTTCCACTATCTTGACATTAAATATTTCTCGTGTCTATGCATTAGATAAAGACCACTAGGGGTGGACGAAAAGTCTCTTGTTCTCCTTTACCAAGTGGACAGGAGGCTATACTCCCGCCACACTCAAACGTTTAATATTGGGGCATACGTCTTCAAATGTATGAATAACAAAAAAAGGCACAATACCGTGGCTGAAACGATACACAAATAACCCGCACATAAAAGAGAGAAGCTTACGACGACGTTTCGGTCCGACTTGGACCATTTACAAAGTCACCAAAACGTCGTCGTAAGCTTCTCTCTTTTATGTGCGGGTTAATTGTGTTTGAAATGTATGAATGTTGACACACCTCCATTCTTAAGTCACCCAGTGGACCATTGGAAGGGCTTAAGCTGAATAAGGCATTAAACGTTGAGTGAATCAATGGTGTTCGTCTCCAGTACTGACGCTGCTCACTCCGAGTACTATATTGTTCCCAGCAAGTAATTACCAGCGAAAGTACTAAGGGTACTTCCCAAGCGTATTAAGTACTTAGTAGTCATTAAACCAATCAGTTACTGACGCAAATAACACTTCACATTAAATTTATCTCTCTGCCTGCCACAGTGACTAACTCAGTGACTCACTGATTAACTGTCTGCTTCTCTCTCTCTCTCTCTCTCTCTCTCTCTCTCTCTCTCTCTCTCTCTCTCTCTCTCTCTCTCTCCTCTTCTCCCTGACTCTCTCAATCATCCTCCCACCCAGAGCAACAGTTTAATGATTTAAAATCCACGTTGCCATGGCCACCACTGGAAGCATTCCAAATATATACAGAAAGTGGTGAAATGTCACAGTGGCATTTAAATACCGCTACCTTTCCGAAAATGTTACGCTCGATTGCTCTCTAGAACATTACGAACTTAAGAATTTTTGACCAACATCTAGTGGTTCAGTTTGAGATTTATAATAATAATAATAATAATAATAATAATATTATTATTATTATTATTATTATTATTATTGTTATTATTATTACTTTCATTGTCATGGGAAAGGGTTCAAAGAATTTTGTGAGGTTAAACAGAGGTCCTGGGACTCGAAAAGGTGTGAAATGAGTGTGCTAGAAGAAAAAAAGAAATTGGGCAGAAAAATGGGAGAGAGCAGGGGAAAGCTGAGGGAAAGTCATTGTATTGAGGCGTCAGTGGCACTGTTCCTCCCGTATGAGGTCATGAGGCAGTCCTCCCGCATGAGGTCATGAGGCAGTCCTCCCGCATGAGGTCATGAGGCAGTCCTCCCGCATGAGGTCATGAGGCAGTCCTCCCGCATGAGGTCATGAGGCAGTCCTCCCGCATGAGGTCATGAGGCAGTCCTCCCGCATGAGGTCATGAGGCAGTCCTCCCGCATGAGGTCATGAGGCAGTCCTCCCGCATGAGGTTATGAGGCAGTCCTCCCGCATGAGGTCATGAGGCAGTCCTCCCGCATGAGGTCATGAGGCAGTCCTCCCGCATGAGGTCATGAGGCAGTCCTCCCGCATGAGGTCATGAAGTCGACCTTGGCCTCAAAGCGACAATGTGTCTCCCGAGAGCGTTATTCAGAGACTAAACGATGTCTCAGCACAGAGATGTGTCGACAGACGTTACTGGGGAGCTAGCTATCGACCTCTGCCACTGTGTCTACCCTTGCCACTACTGTGTGTCTACCCCTGCCACTACTGTGTGTATATCCCTGCCACTACTGTGTCTAAACCTGCCACTACTCTGTATGTACCCCAGCCACTGTGGTTGGGGTCGATACCCTACCCAGCCACTATGAATATCTTCCCTTGCCACTATGCATATACCCATGCTACTACTATGTGCCAGCTCCTGACGCTACTTCGAATCTACTCCTGCCACTACTCAGCATCGACCCCTGCCACTACTCTCTATCTACCTCCGTTCACTGAGTACACATGAGTGTCCTCAACACAAGTGCCCAGATGACAGAGTGTTCTGAAAGACAGGTACTTTCATAAAAAGAACAAAGATTGTGAAAAAAAAAAAAAAGGTTCCAGAGGAGAGGAGTGTAGTGGCGAGGAATCTGGGGTCGTGGTGAAGTTGGCGAGGCTCGTATATTGTGAATTCTTGTTCCTCACTTCCTTTATTGATTATTCTTGTCATCGAGGTCGTCTACCCCACCAGACTCATGAAGTTACCGAGCCATTCTCCATAGTAACTGTTCCAATATGTTTTATCATTGGTGACAGTGTTCAAGACTCCCGGAATTTTAGATATTAAACAAAGATGTTTACCAGAACTTTATATATATATATATATATATATATATATATATATATATATATATATATATATATATATATATATATATATATATATATATATATATATATCGTGCCGAATGTGTAAAACTGGTCAATTAGCAAGAACTCATTTAAAATTAAGTCCTTTCTAAAATTTTCTCTTATACGTTTAAAGATATATTTTTTTCATTAATGTTAATGCAAAAATTTTTAATTTTGCTCCAAAAGAATCTTAGAAAACTTACCTAACCTTATTATAATAAGAACAATTTATTTTAGCCTAACCCAACTAAATATATTTTACATTTGTTTACAATAATTTAATACTAAACAAACACAGTGAAATATATTATTTTCGTTAGGTTCAGAATGATTTTGGCGAAATTATTGCATACACAAATTTTCGCTTGTCCTATATGGCAAGATGAGCGTTGCTATTTAAGCCAAGATCGCAAGTTCTGCCTATTCGGCACGACATACATATATATGTCGTGCCGAATAGGCAGAACTTGCGATCTTGGCTTAAATAGCAACGCTCATCTTGCCATATATGACAAGTGAAAATTTGTGTATGCAATAATTTCGCCAAAATCATTCTGAACCTAACGTAAAATATATATTTCACTGTGTTTGTTTAGTATTAAAGTATTGTAAACAAATCTAATATATATTTAGTTGGGTTAGGCTAAAATAAATTGTTCTTGTTATAATAAGGTTAGGTAAGTTTTCTAAGATTCTTTTGGTGTAAAATTAAAAATTTTTACATCAACATTAATAAAAAAAAACTTTAAACATTAAGAGAAAATTTCAGAAAGGACTTAATTTTAAATGAGTTCTTGCTAATTGACCAGTTTTACATATTCGGCACGACATATATATATATAGATATATATATATATATATATATATATATATATATATATATATATATATATATTATGCAAAACAACCACTGTGAAAGAATAGAGAAATTCCAAGCGCTTTCGTGTCTACTCACATTATCAAGGAACTATGAAAGTAAAGCATCCAAGGAAGGTATATAAGGGGTCTGGCCAACACCTCACTATCAGACATATATATATATATATATATGTCGTGCCGAATAGGCAGAACTTGCGATCTTGGCTTAAATAGCAACGCTCATCTTGCCATATAGGACAAGTGAAAATTTGTGTATGCAATAATTTCGCCAAAATCATTCTGAACCTAACGAAAAAAATGTATTTCATTGTGTTTGTTTAGTATTAAATTATTGTAAACAAATCTAAAATATATTTAGTTGGGTTAGGCTAAAATAAATTATTCTTGTTATAATAAGGTTAGGTAAGTTTTCTAAGATTCTTTTGGAGCAAAATTATAAATTTTTACATTATCATTAATGAAAAAAATATATCTTTAAACGTATAAGAGAAAATGTTAGAAAGGACTTAATTTTAAATGAGTTCTTGCTAATTGACCAGTTTTACATATTCGGCACGACATATATATATATATATATATATATATATATATATATATATATATATATATATATATATATATATATATATATATATATATATATACACGTATGTATGTGTGACTGTTGGTAAATTAATGGCAAACGACTGCATCTCTATTTTTCGAGGTAAGCAGGGTTTTGAATTGGGGTCAAACACATTGTGAGCCCAACGTTCTAGCGACCTGTTCGTGGAAGCTTAGATAAAGAATTCTCAAAACACCTGAATACCACACACTGGTAATGTTAACAGCGGCCACCAACTGCGGTTAAGAGGCAAACTATTACAGAGAACTCCTCCTGCCAGTGATACACAAACTATCACCACTAAATGCGGGTTATATGTGAATTGTTCCAGCCACAGTATTGACTTTTATTCTCCAATAAGCTATATTCCCCCCCATGACTTATTTACGCTTTCGCCTCATTTCCGTTGTACTTCACGTATATCTGTGTGTCTTTGTAAACCTGATAAATTCTGGTGGTTGGCGAAACGTCGTAATATAGATTTCACTAAGAGCCTCTGAGAAAATTGCATGTATCCTGAAGAAGAGGAGGCAAGGTTTCACTGCAAATATAGTGTCATTCTCACAACTTCTCTATATAAACGCCACCATCCATCTGAGTGAGTTTGTGAGTGCTTCTGTCCCTATATATCCAAACGTTAATATTCCTGGTAGTATTTTCACTGAAATTGCCAGCAGCGTGTAGGATATATACAGAGCAACTGTTTCTTGCGCTCGCTCACTCAATCACCAGCTGTCCAAAGTTGCAGGCGAGGTCACCTTTCACCCACTTTCTTCCATAGAGATGTTCAGTTATCTCCAATAGATTTTGTAAATGAGTGAGAAAGAGTTAGAGAGAGAGAGAGAGAGAGAGAGAGAGAGAGAGAGAGAGTATTAATTTCAGAACTTTCACCACAAAACTGACTAAATTACAAGGTGTTGCAAATAACCTCAGCCAAGAATAAGCACTTTGTGCCTGACCTTGTAATTTGAGTCAGCCTCAACGTACTGCATCTGACACTTGTTCTTGTGCTTATGTCTCCTCGTCTCTGTAATAACAAAGTAAAATACACCTAGCAGAGCCAGCCCTTTCATTAGGGACGCTCTGCCCTGAATAGAACTTCAGGAGTCATTCAGACGTGATGAAATCCTAGTTTGAACGAAAAATGTAAGTGATTTACGCTCGTAGTGTGTCACTCGCCATTCATAACAGTCTCAGAAAATAAAGACAAAACAATGTCGGACTTCATCCAGGTTTCGTTCAAAGAGATGATTATCAGGTTAATGCTTCCCTAGAACGAAACGTTATTATAGCACAGCCTTCTGTTTATTCATTCGTCCTGTCTCCCTCGTTTTTTATCCTTATTCTTCTTAGCAGATAGTCCCTCTATCTACTGCCAAGTCCTCCATTATCTGGCTTCCTCATGTACTCCCCTGTATGCAATCTCTTCCACACTGTCTCTCCGTTATCTGTCTTCTCATATGCAATCTCTTCCACACAGTCTCTCCGTTATCTGTCTTCCCATATATGCAATCTCTTACCTGGAGACCTGGAGAGAGTTCCGGGGGTCAACGCCCCCGCGGCCCGGTCTGAGACCAGTCTCTGTATTATCTCTTATCTACTCTTTATAAACTCGTATTGTTATATCTGCCTTAATAAGATAGCTCACTATTTTTGTTTCTTACAGGTGCTAAGTAATTAAATTACAAATTCATTAATTTAATTAATTAACCTATAGAATAGCCTTTCATTAGCCTACAATATAATTAGTGCTTTTTAAAAGGACCTACAGTATACTTAGTGCTTGTAAACAGTGACCTACAATATACTTAGTGCTTGTAAACAGTGACCTACAATATACTTAGTGCTTGTAAACAGTGACCTACAATATACTTAGTGCTTGTAAACAGTGACCTACAATATACTTAGTGCTTGTAAACAGTGACCTACAATATACTTAGTGCTTGTAAACAGTGACCTACAATATTCTTAGTGCTTGTAAACAGTGACCTACAATATACTTAGTGCTTGTAAATAATGACCTACAAAACAATTAGTGTTTATAAAGAATGACCTACAATACGTTTACTGCTTGTGAACGATGATATATATTATGCCCTCATTCATTCATCAGCGGTCTAGCGTGAGGTGCACAGAACCCACAAGTCAGACAACCCTCCCAACTTGAACATCCCCAACCCCTCAATATGAGAGGTACGTATGTTATATTCCCTTTACCGTTATAGGACTTCAACCCAGCCCTATAACGTTGAAACCTGCACTGGAAGCATAAGTGGGGCCCATGCTAATCTTTCCTAATGTATATAAAACCGAAGTTGGATGAATCTTATGTCGCCAGGATGGTACAGTGGTCCGAGCACTGGCCTGCTAGTTTTAGTACTGACCTGCCTTGGGTTCCAAGCCCATCCAATCTGAGGGTTATTTACAATCATATTATTTACAATTCGTGAGAGTCATTTTACTCCACTATTTTAATGTTCCTAAATTCTGTGAAAACCTTGAAAAAGTATGTCCTCTATACGGGTATTAAGCCAACGAAAGTTGCTATGAAGGCCAGGTGCAAAACAAAGGAAGAATCTCTTTTATCAAGGAATTCATAAATGTGTCACCCACCAGGGGTTTATCAAGGTGTCACCCACCAGGGGTTTATCAAGGTGTCACCCACCAGGGGTTTATCAAGGTGTCACCCACCAGGGGTTTATCAAGGTGTCACCCACCAGGGGTTTATCAAGGTGTCACCCACCAGGGGTTTATCAAGGTGTCACCCACCAGGGCTTTAACAAGTATTTGATAAAGTCTCAGAGGGGGCTACCTTGTATAAATAAAAGGTTCCTCGTTATAATTTTCCTTAGACAACTTCAAAAAAGATTCACATAGACTGAACAGACTTGGAAACTCTCCAGGGAGGCAGTGAGCACGTACCGAGTTTATTGTTATAGGGCTGTGTGAGACTTGGTCCAACTTACCCAGGTAAAAACCTGGACTTTGATACCCAACATTAAAGGAAGTAATGTGAGGATGTACTCTCCGGCAGGAGTAACACACCCACTGTTTGGAAGTACAAACATTGCAATAGAGCAAACATGTTTTTGGTCAACGTCTTTTTCACAACTGTGCTTCGCGTCATGAGAAAATGTATTGAAAAAAAGCTCATCTGTTGCCTTTTATAATTACCTTATTGCTTTATGAGTCAGACACATGTCTACAGCTGGGCATATTCGTAATAATGAGAAATATTATGCATTGATAAAATTCCTGGTGTGCGAATCGTCTCTGAAGTCACACAGGTGTTACACGTGTCTCTTATTGATCAATTAGTCGGTGTTATACTCGTCTGATGTACTTAAACTATAAGTCCTCTCTCTTTTTTCCATTTATACCCCAAATAAGGAAGAAAAAGAAGAGAAAGAAAGAGCAAGAAGAAGAAAAGAAAAAAGAAGTGAATACATATATGAAATCAAAATACTATAAATGCAATAAAAAAAACTTCACGTTTTCTGTACATATCTGAAATTGTTTCACTTCTTTGAAGTTTAAAACGAAAAAGTAAATAAAATCTGTACGTTTTAGCAAGTTTACTCTGATGTTTCCATGAGTTTCTTTGTCATCATCACATTTGGTGGCATTTTTCTTGCAATCATTTACCACTGTGTCAATACCATTCACAAGATATATAAACACTTAGAGATGTGTTTTTCTCAGCGTGCGTATGATGAGAATTTAATTTAATCCCTATTTTGCTTAATAAAGTATTCTTGTCTCGTAGTGAGAAGGTTGTGTGTAGCCTTAATGAACCTAATGTAATCGATTGGTTTTGAAACCACATTAAAATCAACCTACAGAAATGTCGCAAGGGTTTGTAAAATATATTCTGCTAGTCAAGGAGGTTGGGTAAGCCAGGGTCTAGGAATCATATTTGATGTTTAATACTACTCGAGTAGTATTAAGGCCTCGAGTAGTATTAAGGTCAATGCCCCAGGGTAGCGGGGGCGTTGACCCTCGGAATTAGTTAGTTAGTTAAAGATTAGCCGGTATTCTCCCGGCCCGGGCCTTGTCCAAGTGGTGGCCCGGCCTTGGCTCCCTCTTTAGGGAGTGTCTGAGACCTAAGTCTCCCATGGGAGGAGGCACAAGTACCTCCTCATCTTTGGGACCAACTGTCCCCAGGCCTAGCCACAAGCTAGGCCTCTCTGGTCTGCCATCCCCGCCCCAAGGGGGCTAATGGGAATGACAGTCTTATGAGCTAAAGGCTCGGGCTCAGGCACCTACCCTACCCTAGAAGGGTTAGGCATGGTGTCGATCACCCTCGGAATACCCTTCAGGTATACCATAGATTTGTGACAAAAATCGTTGTCAAACAATAATGTGTTTATCCTATAAAAATCCAAGGTACTCTCGTAGAAGTTATCGCATGGATTCAAGGCTGGTAGATTATTAATTTGGTAGACCAAGTGTTTGTGCATTTAGCACAATATTGTTTCTTCTTACAGTTAGCCAACAATTTGTAGAGAAAACTTTAGGATACACATCAGTCCGTCCTGAACCACAGTCAAGTCGCGACATCATCATGGACCAGGATGGTCCATAACACAGTCTAAAGATTCCTCTCCGAATTGAGCTTCTGTTGTAAATTGTTCCAACAGTGATACTGGGCCTTCTATTCCTTGACTTCACATCCATGAAAGGGGTCAATTTCCTAGCTGGGAGATTTAGGCTTCCACGACATATACACCGATTTATTTCTCAACACTTGCTATTCATTAAGTTCATATACTTCGCACAACGGTAGAATATGTACAAACATTGCCAAAGCCATTAACTCGGTGGATCGCAACACTGGGAATTTGGACCAATTAACTAGTCGCGTTGGTTTTTATTTCTTTAATTAATTTATATTCTAACTCGTTCAGGAACTTGAGTGCATCTTTCTTCCCTACAAGGTAAGGAAATATTATTATTATTATTATTATTATTATTATTATTATTATTATTATTATTATTATTATATTCAACAAGATGCGCCAAACTTCTATGAGTGATGGCCCTCGCAGTTTATTGGGACAAATCAGTACTGATGTACAAAGCTGTTGCATTTTCTAAACTTTGGAGATTTATTAAATGTAACTGGGAATTGCTGACAAGTGTGATGACAAAGGTACAATGTGCGGAAAACCTTTTATTGGAGAAACGAACAGCTCTGTGAAGAGATTAATCACTTACCAGGTCATCGAGTCTATTGATTTCACGTTTTCTACGCAGGCGAAATATTTTCTCGAATAAAGAATAGTTCCACAGCGTGTGTCTTTGTCTAGAATGATCATTAGGAGTGATCATCTGTATACTGGGGGCTTATACGCGTGTATAATAGACATGGAAGGGAGCTACAGATACATGTGTTAACTAAGATCTCCCTTGTTAAGGCCAATGCGATGTAGGTGAGAGTATAAAGTGGCCTAGAGTTCCATTTTATTTGTAATGTGTAAGACCTAACCAGCAATAGGCTGGTATCAGGTATATTATGCGTGTTCATTGAATCGAACCTCCTGTTACAAGGATTCTCTAGGAATTCCGAATTTCAAGGAGGAGTACCTTGATATTATGGCATCTTGATCGAAAGAACTGAAGCTACTCTTTCTTTAAAGCGCTTCCCTTGAAATGACAGGTCTTGTAAA
This sequence comes from Cherax quadricarinatus, assembly GCF_038502225.1. Lineage (NCBI taxonomy): Eukaryota > Metazoa > Arthropoda > Malacostraca > Decapoda > Parastacidae > Cherax > Cherax quadricarinatus. The sequence continues at coordinate 3,565,433 of NC_091360.1, read as the reverse complement.
CAAAGGATTTGCCCACCACAGGGATGTGGCAACACTGACCCACATTACCCGTGGTATTTACATATTAAATATCACACATATCTGTGTAGACATTTTTTCTCTTCACATTAGTTTTCCCTATGAGCTGGAATTTGTTTTTCCTTTTTTTTGCATCCAACTCTGTGTTTGGTGCAAGCTTAAATTATAATTAATTGTGTTTTTTATAGCAGTTCGTGCAGCCATGATACATTTAGTCAGGTGTATGCTTCAGTGCTTACCTATTTCACTGTTCAGATAATGTAGCAAATAGGTCCGTATCACTGTACAATGTATGAAGGTCCGTGTCATTGTACAGATACTGTCGTACTTAAGTTTGTGTCACCGGTGAGTTAATGTTGTGTATAAGTACGTGTCATCGTACAGATAATGTATATACAGTAGGTCTGTATCACTGAACAGATTCTGTGGTACGCAGAACCATGTCTCAATAGAGACATAGCATTACAAGAAGTCCCCAGCTTATAATATTAGATGGTATGGGAATCCTGAGGAGTTGCAAATAATAAAGGAAGAAAAACAATAGAGAAAATCCCTCAAGGGAGGTTCCTTGATGCTGGGGAAAATCTCTTGTAAAATGAAACTCGAACCTGTCCACCCGTTCCTTGCATTAAACCTGACTGACTCTTATTACCCAGGCGCCGTATGACCTCTGTAGCGCTTACCCATAAATAATAATAACAATAATGATAGTAATTAATAATAATAATACAAAAGCAATAAATGGAAAAAAATTTCAGACGACGTTTCGCCTGTGCATGCAATAGGTCCTCGTCTTCGCTGCTTTTAAAACCCTGTAACGTCCACTTAAACCCAGTTACCTGAGTCCTTAGCTTCTGATGAAGATTTTATCCAGAAACTGAAAGGCCTTCAACGTCGCTGATTGAAAATAATCTGTGTCGTCCACTTCAACAAAAGTTGCTCGACCTTTTAGCTTCTGACGAAGTTTTCATTTAAGTCCCGAAAATGAATAACAGGCTTTCAATCTTCCTGCTTGAAAAATCCCTATGTTAAGCATCCCTGCAACGTTGCCTGACATCCTAGCTTCTGACAGAGGTTTCGTACATGACCTGAAAGGCCTCACCCTAAATTTATTTTTTCCACTTCTCGCAAAACCAAGACACAGAAGTTGATTGAGACGAATTACAAGAGAACACACAACAAGAACAACAGCCGTTTGTACATTTACAAAGCCTGAAACTTGAAGGATTTTACAGAAACAAAGAAAAACCCTGGAATCTGGTCGGGAATCTGATCAAAGATGATTACTTGTAGCTACATAACAAGTCCTCGGCGAGTTTCAGTCAAGTTTAATTGTGTTCAGAAGATACACTTTTACAGGCTGGTGATTTTGTTGGTGTAGAGGCCAGCCATTCCACGACAGGGACTGTTGTTATTATTGCTGTTGTTATTGTTGTCGATGTTGTTGTTGTTATTGTTTTTGTTGCTATTGTTTTTATTGTTATTGATGTTGCTGATGTTATTTTACACTGTTTTGGTTTCTGATGTTGAATGCTAAACGAGAAGAGAGAGAGAGTGAGAGAGAGAGAGAGAGAGAGAGAGAGAGAGAGGAAGAACTATTAACAACTCAATTTATATATCCATATAAATTTTAATGAGGTGCTCCTTTTCGTTTCACAACCACAAATTCTTAATTAAACGTCTATCTGAATAAATTTCATTAATTTCCCACCTTTCCCAGTAGGTGTCCTCCCTGGGTGTTATCTCTCGACAGTTCTCTTTCTCTTGGAGAAAGTTTAACTGCTTCTCCATGCAAAATTTGCGCCCTCAGTCTCAAAATAATTAATTAGAGCAAGATAATTATAGCTATAATTCAACATAATCGCTATAAATTATATGAAGGCAGCATCTGTTGCACATTACGTAATACACAGCACACTTCTGAAGAGCAATTGTTTAATATATATATTTATTATTTTTTATTATCACACCGGCCGATTCCCACCAAGGCAGGGTGGCCCGAAAAAGAAAAACTTTCACCATCATTCACTCCATCACTGTCTTGCCAGAAGGGTGCTTTACACTACAGTTTTTAAACTGCAACATTAACACCCCTCCTTCAGAGTGCAGGCACTGTACTTCCCATCTCCAGGACTCAAGTCCGGCCTGCCGGTTTCCCTGAATCCCTTCATAAATGTTACTTTGCTCACACTCCAACAGCACGTCAAGTATTAAAAACCATTTGTCTCCATTCACTCCTATCAAACACGTTCACGCATGCCTGCTGGAAGTCCAAGCCCCTCGCACACAAAACCTCCTTTACCCCCTCCCTCCAACCCTTCCTAGGCCGACCCCTACCCCGCCTTCCTTCCACTACAGACTGATACACTCTTGAAGTCATTCTGTTTCGCTCCATTCTCTCTACATGTCCGAACCACCTCAACAACCCTTCCTCAGCCCTCTGGACAACAGTTTTGGTAATCCCGCACCTCCTCCTAACTTCCAAACTACGAATTCTCTGCATTATATTCACACCACACATTGCCCTCAGACATGACATCTCCACTGCCTCCAGCCTTCTCCTCGCTGCAACATTCATCACCCACGCTTCACACCCATATAAGAGCGTTGGTAAAACTATACTCTCATACATTCCCCTCTTTGCCTCCAAGGACAAAGTTCTTTGTCTCCACAGACTCCTAAGTGCACCACTCACTCTTTTTCCCTCATCAATTCTATGATTCACCTCATCTTTCATAGACCCATCCGCTTACACGTCCACTCCCAAATATCTGAATACGTTCACCTCCTCCATACTCTCTCCCTCCAATCTGATATTCAATCTTTCATCACCTAATCTTTTTGTTATCCTCATAACCTTACTCTTTCCTGTATTCACCTTTAATTTTCTTCTTTTGCACACCCTACCAAATTCATCCACCAATCTCTGCAACTTCTCTTCAGAATCTCCCAAGAGCACAGTGTCATCAGCAAAGAGCAGCTGTGACAACTCCCACTTTGTGTGTGATTCTTTATCTTTTAACTCCACGCCTCTTGCCAAGACCCTCGCATTTACTTCTCTTACAACCCCATCTATAAATATATTAAACAACCACGGTGACATCACACATCCTTGTCTAAGGCCTACTTTTACTGGGAAAAAATTTCCCTCTTTCCTACATACTCTAACTTGAGCCTCACTATCCTCGTAAAAACTCTTCACTGCTTTCAGTAACCTACCTCCTACACCATACACTTGCAACATCTGCCACATTGCCCCCCTATCCACCCTGTCATACGCCTTTTCCAAATCCATAAATGCCACAAAGACCTCTTTAGCCTTATCTAAATACTGTTCACTTATATGTTTCACTGTAAACACCTGGTCCACACACCCCCTACCTTTCCTAAAGCCTCCTTGTTCATCTGCTATCCTATTCTCCGTCTTACTCTTAATTCTTTCAATTATAACTCTACCATACACTTTACCAGGTACACTCAACAGACTTATCCCCCTATAATTTTTGCACTCTCTTTTATCCCCTTTGCCTTTATACAAAGGAACTATGCATGCTCTCTGCCAATCCCTAGGTACCTTACCCTCTTCCATACATTTATTAAATAATTGCACCAACCACTCCAAAACTATATCCCCACCTGCTTTTAACATTTCTATCTTTATCCCATCAATCCCGGCTGCCTTACCCCCTTTCATTTTACCTACTGCCTCACGAACTTCCCCCACACTCACAACTGGCTCTTCCTCACTCCTACAAGATGTTATTCCTCCTTGCCCTATACACGAAATCACAGCTTCCCTATCTTCATCAACATTTAACAATTCCTCAAAATATTCCTTCCATCTTCCCAATACCTCTAACTCTCCATTTAATAACTCTCCTCTCCTATTTTTAACTGACAAATCCATTTGTTCTCTAGGCTTTCTTAACTTGTTAATCTCACTCCAAAACTTTTTCTTATTTTCAACAAAATTTGTTGATAACATCTCACCCACTCTCTCATTTGCTCTCTTTTTACATTGCTTCACCACTCTCTTAACTTCTCTCTTTTTCTCCATATACTCTTCCCTCCTTGCATCACTTCTACTTTGTAAAAACTTCTCATATGCTAACTTTTTCTCCCTTACTACTCTCTTTACATCATCATTCCACCAATCGCTCCTCTTCCCTCCTGCACCCACTTTCCTGTAACCACAAACTTCTGCTGAACACTCTAACACTACATTTTTAAACCTACCCCATACTTCTTCGACCCCATTGCCTATGCTCTCATTAGCCCATCTATCCTCCAATAGCTGTTTATATCTTACCCTAACTGCCTCCTCTTTTAGTTTATAAACCTTTACCTCTCTCTTCCCTGATGCTTCTATTCTCCTTGTATCCCATCTACCTTTTACTCTCAGTGTAGCTACAACTAGAAAGTGATCTGATATATCTGTGGCCCCTCTATAAACATGTACATCCTGAAGTCTACTCAACAGTCTTTTATCTACCAATACATAATCCAACAAACTACTGTCATTTCGCCCTACATCATATCGTGTATACTTATTTATCCTCTTTTTCTTAAAATATGTATTACCTATAACTAAACCCCTTTCTATACAAAGTTCAATCAAAGGGCTCCCATTATCATTTACACCTGGCACCCCAAACTTACCTACCACACCCTCTCTAAAAGTTTCTCCTACTTTAGCATTCAAGTCCCCTACCACAATTACTCTCTCACTTGGTTCAAAGGCTCCTATACATTCACTTAACATCTCCCAAAATCTCTCTCTCTCCTCTGCATTCCTCTCTTCTCCAGGTGCATACACGCTTATTATGACCCACTTCTCGCATCCAACCTTTACTTTAATCCACATAATTCTTGAATTTACACATTCATATTCTCTTTTCTCCTTCCATAACTGATCATTTAACATTACTGCTACCCCTTCCTTTGCTCTAACTCTCTCAGATACTCCAGATTTAATCCCATTTATTTCCCCCCACTGAAACTCTCCTACCCCCTTCAGCTTTGTTTCGCTTAGGGCCAGGACATCCAACTTCTTTTCATTCATAACATCAGCAATCATCTGTTTCTTGTCATCCGCACTACATCCACGCACATTTAAGCAACCCAGTTTTATAAAGTTTTTCTTCTTCTCTTTTTTAGTAATTGTATACAGGAGAAGGGGTTACTAGCCCATTGCTCCCGGCATTTTAGTCGCCTCATACGACACGCATGGCTTACGGAGGAAAGATTCTTTTCCACTTCCCCATGGACAATAGAAGAAATAAAAAAGAACAAGAGCTATTTAGAAAAAGGAGAAAAACCTAGATGTATGTATATATATATATGCATGTGCGTGTCTATGAAGTGTGACCAAAGTGTAAGTAGGAGTAGCAAGATATCCCTGTTATCTTAGCATGTTTATGAGACAGAAAAAGAAACCAGCAATCCTACCATCATGCATATATACATATATATATATAATGTCGTGCCGAATAGGCAGAACTTGCGATCTTGGCTTAAATAGCAACGCTCATCTTGCCATATAAGACAAGTGAAAATTTGTGTATGCAATAATTTCGCCAAAATCATTCTGAACCTAACGAAAAAAAATACATTTGATTGTGTTTGTTTAGTATTAAATTACTGTAAACGTATTTAAAATATATTTAGTTGGGTTAGGCTAAAATAAATTACACTTGTTATAATAAGGTTAGGTAAGTTTTCTAAGATTCTTTTCGTCCAAAAATATAAATTTTTACATTAACACTGATGAAAAAAATATATCTTTAAACGTATAAGAGAAAATTTCAGAAAGGACTTAATTTTAAATGAGTTCTTGCTAATTGACCAGTTTTACATAATCGGCACGACATATATATATATATATATATATATATATATATATATATATATATATATATATATATATATATATATATATATTATATATATGCAAAACAACCACTCTGAAAGAATAGAGAAATTCCAAGCGCTTTCGTGACTACTCACATTATCAAGGAACTATAGTTCCTTGATAATGTGAGTAGTCACGAAAGCGCTTGGAATTTCTCTATTCTTTCAGAGTGGTTGTTTTGCATATTTTGAAATCACCTGTTTACTGTGATCTTATTGCATATATATATATATATATATATATATATATATATATATATATATATATATATATATATATATATATATATATATATATATATATATATATATATAACCACTAAAAATAGTGACATTCAAACCGCTTTCGTGATTTCTCACTTCTGGTACCTTTCACTTCCTCTTTATAGATTTGTCATTTGATTTCCTCCGAAAAATCTCATTAATGTTGTGATCTGATAATGAACCAAAACGTGCCGAAACGTTTTCTTAAATTTTCTTAATGAAGTGCGATTTATTTATGAATTGTTCTAGCCAGGGAATTGTGATTTTTGAAAATTAGGTGTTGATTTTTGCAGGCACTGTACTATGACTTTGTGAGTTGTGAATTATTCCATCCATCTTTATTATTCATCAGGCTTATCTTCTTAACTCAAATCACTAAATAAAAACAGAGAAGCTTTCACGCGTTTCTGTAGGTGTGAACTTTCAAACATATAAAATTAATTTTTTTTTTTTATTAAAGGGGAGTGGTGAAAGTGATAAGTTTATAGTTGAGAACGAATGAAAATTGAGGGAGAAGGGGATGCAATGTCGAGTGAAGTGTAGGAAAAAAGCAGGGAGGGAATAGAAGGAATGGAAGAGGAAAGCGTTTGGACGGATGACAGGTGGAGTGGAATAGGAAGGAATTGAACAGAAAGATTGTGTTGGTTTTGGAGGTATGATGCTGAAAAAGGGGTGGAATAGAAGGGATTTTACAGGATAGTATGATAATACGAGGTATAGAAAATGGAAGGGATGGAATAGACGGATGTAAACGAAGGATGATACAAGACTATTGGGATACGAGATATGAAATATACGGAGGGATGGAATAGTCGCAAGGATGGGTTGGAATAAGGGATGTACTGAAAGAAGCTAGAATTAAAAAATGACGGAGGGAACTGAAGCAGGGATGGATTACGAAGCATGTAAGGGAATATAAGAAGCTTGGAGAGAGAAGGCACTTGTTAATGTGACTGACCATTCTAAAACCTCGGTTCCCATCACACTACGATATATATCGACTCGTGAGCGACAAGAGCAGCTGAAATCTTGCCCAAACCTTTTGCATTGCTCGCCAGGGTTTGATATTTTTCTTCATCTCTCAAAGTCTTATCCAGTTGCCTTGATTAAATTGTACTGACCTGTGTATCTCAGTGGTAGAGAGTGCGGCTCACAGCCAAAAGGCGTTGGTTCAGTTTTCTCCCTGAGGGAGGTGTATAGGAAAATATTGCATCTGCATTTGTTCCCCAGTAGCCAGTAGGTACCTGGGTTTTAGTAGACTGTTGTGGGTGCCATCCTAAGGAGTGGAATTGTACCTTAAATAGAGCTGGGCTATAAAATGAGCTGAGGGGGGGGGGATAGCGGAATAAAATACTGTCAGAATAATTTATTAATTTGATGTGGCTAATAATAAAAAAGATAATTGTTATTTTGTCGAAAAGTAAAGTGAAATTTAACTGCTGTAAGAAAATAATAATTAAGCACAGAATGAAAAATGCATTAAAAGTTATATTTTATCAACAAATTCCAGAGTAAAATCATATGATATTTCGGTCTATCTTAGACCAATGATAGATCGGTCCAGGACTGAAACGTCAAATTTCATCTTCATTTCATGTATAAGTTGAGAATTTTCTCTTCAACGGCATAGTGACCTTTACTCTTGCAATTGCAAAATATGTAAATGCTTTCAGCAGAAATGAAATTTGATGCTCGAGCTGTTGACTAATAACACGAGACTGGTTCTGGAACCAGACGGCGCTCTTATTTAGGCAAAATTAGTTGAGTGAGAGTTTAATGGAGTTTAGTAAGGAGTTCCATCTTTGGAAACCAAGAAGTATCTAACTTGCATTACTCCAAGTGCGTGTGCCAGACCTCTCACGTCCTTCCCATGATAAATTTACAAGCAAGAGTTAATGGAAGCTAGTAAACAATACCCACAATAAAGGCATCTGGGTATCTACAAATCTACAATAACGACACCCAGATGTTGCACATGTGGCTAATTCTTCATCATTCAAATTCACGAAGACAGAAATTGTTGATCATTACAGAAAAATGATGGAAATAAAGAAGACAAAGATGCTGAAGAGCACAGACGTTGAAGACAGCTAAAAATGAAAATATAAGTAATGATTATTTCTTAAATCTCATAATAGTTACAATTATAAATAGTTAAAAAATGGTTACAAATACGCACGTGCTAACTGGAAAATCACAGATTTTGAAGTTATTGGGGTCTTGTGAAGCTCAAGAGGTCAGAAAAATCTGTAAAGAAAGCTGAGTATGATGTAAATGGTTTACAAAACCCACAAGTTGAATTAGACACTTTTCCAACATTTGAGAATCTTTACTGTGGGAATGTTTTGCCGACAAGTAGCTTCCTCAGTCTAGTCCATGTATGGTGGAAGATTAGAAGTAGTTTGAGGTAATTAGTCCCTCAGCCTTAAGTCAATGTGTTCAGTCCATCAATCTTAATTGATGGACTAAACAAATAGACTTAAGGATGAGGGACTGATTACCTTAAAATCCTCAACTTCGACCATTCATCTCTGTAACGGACCGAGGAAGCCACTTGTTGGTAAAACATTTCCACAGTTAAACTTCCCAAATGCTCGAAAAGTGTTTAATCCTTCAAGGAGAGCTGAAGGGAGACCGTGAAGGTTGAATAAACAATGAGAAAGAAGAGTCTTTCAAAGAACACAAGGAACTGCTTCTTAGGGATGTAAACTGGCACAGTAATGAGACGCTTCTGAGAAAGGTGATATTCTTTAAGAAGGACAGAGGGAGGGGGTTTCTGGAGTTTATCTGGAGAGAGTTCCGGGGGTCAACGCCCCCGCGGCCCGGTCTGTGACCAGGCCTCCTTAGGTCAGTGTCCCAGGATGCGACCCACACCAGTCGACTAACACCCAGGTACCCATTTTACTGATGGGGAACATAGACAACAGGTGGAAAGAAACACGTCCAATGTTTCTACTCTGGCTGGGAATCGAACCCAGGCCCTCACCGTGTGAAGCGAGAGCGTTAACCACCAGGGCGCTTCTGAGAGAGGGAATATTCTTTAACAAGGACAGAGGGGGGTATGGGCGATTCTGAGAGAGGTGATATTCTTTAATTAACAAGGGCAGAGGGGAGAGGGGTATGGGGGACGAGCAAAAACAAATGGGGAACTGAATACGGAAGGAAGAGAAGAAAGAATAAGGAAGCGTGAGGGTAAGGATAGTAATAAAAAGAGAGAAAAAAAAACACAGAAACAAAGACAGGGAGGTAGGGAGAGGAGAAGTAAAGAGGGGGCGGGGGTGAGGAATGAGCGGTGTGTAATATAAACACGGGAAAGGAGAGTGAGAAATAACGTCAGGAAGAGAGGGAGAGAAACAAGAACAGTTGAGACTGGTAAGAAAGAATACTATTTTCTGGCGAGGAGGAGTTTGTTTTTTAATTTTTCAAGGTGACCTATATTTTTTTAGAAGACACACACACACACACACACACACACACACACACACACACACACACACACACACACACACACACACACACACACACACACACACACGCACTGTAAAGTGATGTAGTAGAGCGAGGATCCATACATAGCTTTAAAAAGAGGTACAGTAAGGCTCACGGAGCAGGAAGAGAGTGGAACTAGTATCAACCAGTGAAGAGGCGGGGGCAGGAGTATAGCGGTTTTGTTTGGTAGGTGCTGCAAGCGGGTGGTTAAATGATAAACGTCTTCGGAGTCTTCTTACTTTATTGTTAAGTAGTGGTGGGTACACAGGCTTGTGTGTTTGTGCTCATGGCCCGGGCAGCGCCATCTCACGAGAGAGAGCTGGGAGTACTTGTGTCTTGCTGCTAGGCCGCTGTGTGAGTGACGCGGAGGCATGGGCCGGCAGGCTGGCGTGCCTACCGAGAGGCCTGGCTACAGAGGGCAGCACCTGAGTGGCGCGAAATATGAACTAAGCTGGCAGACAGCATGGGCTGTCTGTGCAGACAGTACAGGCTGTCTACATACGCTCGGCCAGCTACCGCGCGTCGTCCCGACGCGACAATACTGGTGGTAAAAGAAACTCGATCTCTCTCTTGTAGGAACAGGGCACAGAACACAAAATAAAAACATATATATACATATGGACATGGAAAAAAAACTTCCTACAGGGAGGGAAGAAAAAAACATGTGGGGTGTGCTAAACATCGTGGTCATAGGCAGTGAGCGTCGAAGGGCATCACTGCACGCCTTCCTGCGTCTGGACATACTGCAACACGGGAGACATCGCTGCGGCTGAGCTGTGACGTAACAGGTTACGGTCTCCTCTGGAACGGTGAAGCAGTCATCGTAGGAGTCGCTGCAGGTGTCACTCAACCTGGGGCACATGCTGGTGCCCTCGAGTGAGGCGTCGACAAAACTCGGCAACTGGGCAGGACTTCTGGCAAGCGACTCAGGAGGACACTCCTCGACTGGTACTGTCGCTGGGCTGTCACTGCCGGCGAGCGTGGAGCGAGTTGTGGAGCGAGTCGTGGCAGAGACGACTGGGCGAAACATCTGGGAGTCGTAACATCATACACCAGACTGCAGTGAGAGAGCTAGCAGTCAAAGTGACATCTTCTTTGTGCAGGCTGCTCACTGAAGCTTGTGACACGAGGTTGACACAGTGTGTCATTCTCTCGGCAGTTGGAGTTATATCAGAGGTTAGTCTAAGCGTCCCCAGACTTGTTTCTCTACATATAACTGCACTCTGAAGGTCTGGAGGTGAAGTGAAACAAATCTCGATGGGAATCGTAGCAGGTACGATTCTGCAGAACAACACGAGCGACGAGCATAAAAGCTTTCTGTACAAGAAGGCTCGGTCACTCAGAGCTGTCTTGACATCAGCTGTCAAACGTACGTAGCACAGTGGTGCTACTCAGGTCTGGCTCATACCTCACTGGACACACGGAAACTTTAAACACACCGCGGTACAACATGTGAGAACACTGACTGAGAGGAATTAACACATGACATATATTTTCTCTCAATCTTCTCGACAATATTAAAATAATTACTAGAAACACTCGATGTGACATCATGTGACGTCAGGCGTGATGTCGCGAGGTGACGTCAGCACTGTGACGTCAGCAGACATCTCGAGGTGACGTCAGGCAGACATCGTGAGGTGACGTCAGCAGACATCGTGACGTCATGAAGTCGGGCAGTATCGTGGGTGACGTCAATGTGATGCGGGCAGCAGACCACAGCATGAGGCCTTGGGACATCTGGTAACTCACGTGGCTGGTAGATCCACGTGACATCGCCCACACCCACGTGGCATCGCGATCCACGTGGTGTCGTGATCTACGTGGCATGCTGGTCCACGTAGCTTTGAGTGGCCTCGGGCACTCGGATACACAGCTCTGGCAATGAATTCACATGGAAAACAACAGAAAACACAGCAGAGGGAGTGGGCAGTGGTGAGTGGTGTATGGTAGACGGGTGAGCGTGAGTAGGGCGAGCATGGGCAAGGTGAGGAACAGCCACTTCCTCTCCTCTCCTCCCCCACCCACAAACACGTGGAGAAGCTCACACTGGACGCAGAAATCACCACAAAACTCACCTCTGGCTTGCTGAAACGGCTGTGCTGAGCTGAACAACAACAACAGCAACATACAAGTGACGCTGAACACGTGACTTGAGAAACAGCGTGGGACATTGTAGCGTGGGACGCTGTAGCGTGGGGTCACTGTGACGCTACTTACAATTCTCGGAGAATTTCGGCAAATTTTGGTCTGGATCCTGCTTGTACCTGTGTCTGGATGCTCAAACGTGCAGACATGACATCAGGATAACTCGTTGAGAGACGGATGCTTCTTGAATGGGATGATGAAGTGAAGATGACTTCATCCCTCTTCCTTCCTCGCTTTGGGCAAACATGCTTCTGCGACCACAGCTGCTACCATTTATAACGGGTTTGTTTGGTAGGTGCTGCAAGCGGGTGGATAAATGATACGTCTTCGGAGGCTTCTTACTTTATTGTTAAGTCGTGGTGGGTACACAGGCTTGTGAGTTTGTGCCCATGGCCCGGGCAGGGCCATGCCACGAGAGAGAGCTGGGAGGCCTTGTGTCTTCCTGCTAGGCTGCTGTGTGAGTGAGGCGGAGGCATGGGCCGGCAGGCTGGCGTACCTACCGAGAGGCCTGGCTACAGAGGGCAGCACCTGAGTGGCGCGAAATATGAACTAAGCTGGCAGACAGCATGGGCTGTCTGTGCAGACAGTACAGGCTGTCTACAGGAGCTGTGAATCGACCCCTGCAACCACAAACAGGTAAGTACATAGAGATGAGTACACACACACACACACATATTATATATATATATATATATATATATATATATATATATATATATATATATATATATATATATATATATATATTCTAGGTAGTAGGTTGGTAGACAGCAACCACCCAGGGAGGTACTACCGTCCTGCCAAGTGAGTGTAAAACGAAAGCCTGTAATTGTTTTACATGATGGTAGGATTGCTGGTGTCTTTTTATTCTGTCTCATACACATGCAAGATTTCAGGTACGTCTTGCTACTTCTACTTACACTTAGATCACACTTCACATACATGGACAAGCATATATACACGCACCCCTCTGGGTTTTCTTCTATTTTCTTTCTAGTTCTTGTTTATTTCCTCTCTCCTCCATGGGGAAGTGGAACAGAATTCTTCCTCCGTAAGCCATGCGTGTTGTAAGAGGCGACTGAAATGCCAGGAGCAAGGGGCTAGTAACCCCTTCTCCTGTATATATTACTAAATCTAAAAGGAGAACTTTCGTTTTTTCCTTTTGGGCCACCCCGCCTCGGTGGGATACGGCCGGTGTGTTGAAAGAAGAAATATATATATATATATATATATATATATATATATATATATATATATATATATATATATATATATATATATATATATATATATATATCAATAACAACACTGCGACTAGCCAAGGACTCGAACCCATGATGTTTTGGCCTGCCTCATGATGTTATTGATCAATACCACTCGTTCGTGGTGTATATGTGTGTGTATGTGTATATATGTGCATGTATGTGTATGTATGTGTATGTATGTGTGTGTACTCACCTAGTTGTTGAGGTTGCGGGGGTCGAGTCCGAGCTCCTGGCCCCGCCTCTTCACTGATCGCTACTAGGTCACTCTCCCTGAGCCGTGAGCTTTATCATACCTCTGCTTAAAGCTATGTATGGATCCTGCCTCCACTACATCGCTTCCCAAACTATTCCACTTACTGTGTGTGTGTGTGTGTGTGTGTGTGTGTGTGTGTGTGTGTGTGTGTGTGTGTGTGTGTGTGTGTGTGTTTACTGTACGTGTACTCATTTATAGTAGCAGGGGTCGAGTCTCCGTTCCTGACCCTGCCTCTCTGGTAACCGCTACTGTGTTAACTCTTTCCTGGCTGCGTGAACCCTATCAATCCTTTCATTAAAGCTGTGTATGGATGCTGCTTCAACCACTTCTCCGCCTAGGTCGTTCTTCTTGCGTCCTCTCGCTGATATTTCTCCCACTCAGATTCTTTGCACATTCTACCATCTTCAGAATTTTACTCCCCCGAACATTCTCTGAAACTGAACTCATTCCAGTTCCTTGTAGTCAGATTCATTTGTTAGTCGTCTCTCTTTTTTTGCACCTCTCCATTACTGCGCACTTTTTTACATCATATCCTTTACGACTTGCTCCTCCAACTTTCTATTAGTAAAAGTTTCTTCCCTCAGTTTTTCTTACCGCCTACTTCACATCCCTGCTTTTATTCAAGGGATGTACCTTGATATTGATGAAGGGCTCTTGAGGCCAAAAAAAGTTACTATACACGCATTGCTTTAATCTAACCTAATTGCCTCCCATTCCGCAGGCGCTGTGTGACCCTTATGAATGTAATAATAATAATAATAATAATAATAATAATAATAATAATTTATAATAATTTTTATTACAGTTAATATTAATATTATGATTATTATTATAATTAGTGGCAGTAGTAGTATCATTATTATTATTACATTTTTGTTAATAATAATAATAATAATAATAATAATAATAATAATAATAATCTTTTCTTCATTTCCAACTTTTCCTCGAGTTTCCGAGTCACTTCTTCTCTTACCAGTTCATCCTTTATATTTTTTACTACTTCCTTATTGCGTATTTTTCAGCAACTATAATTCAAGCATGAAATTACCAGGTTATCTTGCCGAGAATATTCTTGGCTCCACATAGCGTACTGCCGAAGACAGGGAAGAAAAGACACACTTAGTAGATTAAGTTTTCATTGAGACAGCGTATCTCTCTCTCTCTGTGTACAGTTTTATCAAGTTATGAGCTGAGGCAATATAACAGCGCTTTGTAAATGGTCCAAGTCAGACCGAAACGTCGTCGTAAGCTCCTCTCTTCTACGTAGGATAGCAGCTCCTGCCCTGCATAGTAGCTGAGGTAAGATAACCGCTCGTAGACTCTACATGAGACGAGGTAGGATAACTTTACACTATAAATTCAACAGTATAAATAAAAAAAAACTTCTCACAACCCGGACATGAGAGTTTAATGGCTCCATTTAATCAGGAAAATATTTATGTTGTGTTGTTGAAGGTTATTTCAATAATTTTATAAATTACGTCAATGGCTTGGGGAGGACAGGCAGCTACAGCATCAGAAAGATAAATATGAGTAATTTTTTTACTCTTTATACAATAACAATGTTTCGAATATTTTTGTCTTGGAGATTAAATGGTTTCTGTATCAGATGTTTTTCAATAACTAGACAAATGAAATTGTATAATAATAATAATAATAATAATAATAATAATAATAATAATAATAATATTCATAATAATAATACAATAATATAATAATAATAATAATAATAATAATAATAATATTCATAATAATAATACAATAATATAATAATAATAATAATAATAACTTATAAAATAAACATTAAAATTTTATGTTTGGAAGTTCCACCATGATAAAACATATATTAAGAATTTTTTTCTGAATAATTCTTAACACGGAATTCACAGAACTCGCCAGCTGCCTTCAAGACCTTTAAACTTGCGAATGAACTAGACCTTAAAAGTTTCATTGATTCACCCTCTATTGAAAAAACTTTCTCGCGTAAAAGGAGTCAAAATATCTGATTTCCGAAACGTCGAAAAGGGTTAGGAAAATCAAAAGTGTCTTATTTACTTTGTATCATCTTGTTAGGGCAATAAACAAAAAAAACTAATAGAATTTTTAATCTTTTGAATGTCAAGTGAAGGAATTATATATATACATATATATATATATATATATATATATATATATATATATATATATATATATATATATATATATATATATATATATATATATACACACACACACTAACGGCACTTATAGTCGGAGCCTTTGCAGTGCCAAGACACACAAGGTAAACTGAAACAGGATTCAGGCGCAGAGCTCTATGTAGAGCGAAAAACTGATAGTGAATGGGTGACACGAGGCCATGATGGTCCTCGTGTAGTTGATCACCTTTAAACCCAATTAACCAGCTAACCAGTGCAAAGCATACCATTATTTTAGATGGCATTTCGCTTAGGATTGAACTTTATCAAGCTCATGGTTCCGCCCAAAGCGAAACATCGTTTGAAATGAAGGTTTCCTCTGCATCGCACGTTTCTGTACCCTCGTGCCGACGTGTTTAACCGCTCACTGATGGTGATAAGCCATATACTCAAGAAATCGGAATCTTTATTTCCGAGACGATTCGCCTGCTCAGCAAGCTTCTTCAGTCAAAATTCAGGGGTGACTTAAATGCCGGAAACAACCCAAGTAGAGGAGACGTAAATATTAGTTGATCAGTCTCACGGCCAAACTTGCACCAGACTTGGACCATTTACAAATCACGTGTAAATGGTTCTAGTCGGACTGCAACGTCGTTGTAAGTTTCTCTCCCTATGCGCGTGTTATTTGTGTATTGTTCCAGTCACAATATTGTGCCTTTTTGATCAATATTATGATACTAGTGATGTCTAGCATTTATTATGAAAATTTAAATTTAGTGTAGATATAGAAGCAAATGTTATTAGGAATTGAAAACTTGACTCACGAAACCGTAATGACACGATTGCAAACAAACCATACCACGGGTGGGGTTAGAACCCGCGATCAGAGAGTTATAAAACGCCAGACAGATGCGTTAGCCCATTGGCTAACGCGTCGGTCTAGACTCTAGAGTTTTAAGACTCTGATCGCGGGTTCTAACTCCACCCGAGGTATGGATTGACAACTTAGTGCAGTGTTGGAAGCTAGAATTAACTTTGTGGCAGGGAACATGGTCTCTGATGAGTGAAGTCTGAGAGGCACTTCAAGTATTGTGACACCAGTCTTCAGGTTTGCATGCGGGTGGATTATATAAATATGAAGGTTGGAAGTTGCAACGGGTTGGTGAGTTGAGATAGACAACGCAAGTTGAGTGTTATTATGTAGTTGAAGAATGAGACACTCGTGCAACGCTTGGGAATCTTTATTCGGGATACGTTTCACCAGCCAGTGGCTTCTTCATTCCAATACAGTGAATAACAGTCGAATACGAGGAGTAATTTGAGGTAATCAGTCCCTCAGCCTGGCTTGATTACCTCAAACTCCTAACCGTCGATTGTTATTCCTTGTATTGGACTGAAGAAATCATTGACCGAACGTTTCTTCTGCTGTCAATGATGTCATTAATAAGAATATTGGAACGTTAGAACTGAGGAACACTGCAGAAGGTCTACTGGCAAATGCTAAGTAGGTCATTCTCAGATTTGCAGTACACAAGCAGTAGCATGTTCTGGTCAAACTGCTAAAGTCGTAATCTGAGCTACACATTTCCGTTGTCAAGACATATATCACACGAAATTCTTGGAAAGGACTTGGAACACAAACTGAGAATATTTTCTGAAAACTACCTACTTCTGCCTAGATTAAGGAGTATCATATTTTCTAGATATGAATTGAGAGTAGAAAAGCAGAAGGCTCTCTCCTCATCTTCCACGACCTTCACACACACACACACACGTGCCTAGGACAAAATGGTAACTAACACACACACATACGCCCGTACTTGGTCTGCTTGCGTGTTGCCTGCGTGTTGCCTGCTTGTGCCTCCTCTCCTGTGATCGAATGAAATGTTTGCTGGGAAAATATTTACTGCTGGAGCGATGCGGGTTACGCCCTCTTTTGAGTCAACACAGAAAGAAAGAGGAAGGAGGGTGGAGGATAGTAAGGAGGGTGGAGGATAGTAAGGAGGGTGGAGGATAGTAAGGAGGGTGGAGGATAGTGAGAAGGGTGGAGGATAGTAAGGAGGGTGGAGAATAGTAAGGAGGTTGGAGGAGGGAAGGAGGGTGGATAAGGGATGAAAGGTGGAGGTAGATAGGAAGGTGAAAGAGTCAAGATAAAACCGTAAGATAAAAATACCAGGCAGAAGAAAAGTAACAGGTACTTTGAATGCAACACTAGAAAAGAATAACTCAGAGAAGCTGAAGCATTTATATATGTGTCTGGAAATAAAGCTAGAAGCCAACATCAAATATTTTTTTCAGATTTTAAACCCTGAAATGCACTAACCAAGAGCTAGAGCTTTCTTGTAACCCTGGATGCTGCTGGATGCTCACACAAACACCTCTCAAAACATTCATCACACTACACATTCATCACAATACACACCAGAATAATACACCCCAGATTAATACACCCCAGAATAATACACCCCAGAATAATACACCCCAGAATAATACACCCCAGATTAATACACCCTATTCCCACCTATTTCTCTCTATTTTCACAATGATCTAAACATCCCTGTAACCCATCCTCAGCTCACCATATCGTCTTGTAATTAAATCTCTTCTCATTCTCTGCATAATACTCTCATCGAAAATTGATTTCAAGTAAATCTGTGGCTGAGGTGGAATAGCCGTAGCCTTGGAGTTGCCAGGACACTGTTCGACTCCCAGTACTCTTTTAAATAATCTGAAAATTCGGCTTCAGTTTGAACACTGATGTCAGGGATTATGGTTCCACTACCTTCAGGCTACTACTCGCGCCAGGCTTTTGATATAAGGATTTGGAGCTGTATTTTTCGTCATTACCATTTTCCAGTTCTGACAATCCCACGGAGTAACAACCCACGGTTACTCCTGACTGGAGACTCGATCCTCCGTCCACTAAGCGCGGATTCACTACTAAACTATAACAAAAAATATTAGGGTAGTACATAAATCACGTTATGTAGTCGACAGTGATATATAACTACAAGCTGATAAATAAAACATGCGTGTAGCCCTACAACACTTATTATAGCAACGTTTCGCTCACTGGAATCCTTGGATCAAGAGCTGTAAGTGAAATAGTTTCCATAATAACTATTCCAGTGCGCCATTTGCGTCTCTTTTACACTTTAATATTTCCTTTATTAAAAATCACGTATTTTAGAATTTTGAAAAAATTAAATAAGAAAAAAGTGATTTTTTTTTCCAGAGAAATTCTCTACAAAATCCCAAGAGCATCCCACTGACACACTTCATCCCACCTTGTAAACTTCCAGGATCATTAAATCCAAAAAATATCCCAC
Source organism: Cherax quadricarinatus (assembly GCF_038502225.1). NCBI lineage: Eukaryota > Metazoa > Arthropoda > Malacostraca > Decapoda > Parastacidae > Cherax > Cherax quadricarinatus. The sequence goes on along the minus strand of NC_091360.1, from coordinate 3,546,622 downwards.
TGACGCACTTTTATTGCGAACAAGAGTTCCAGGAGCATCAAATTCATCCCATCATCCCATCTTCACGAGTTCCAGAATCACCAGATTTAAAGACAATCCCACTGACAATCCTCCCCTTCTCTGCCAACCTCCACTGACATACGTCATCCCATCTCCACCGGCATAACTCATCCCACTTTCACCAGTTTCTGGATCATCAAATCCCAAGGGAAATAGTCAAAGTGAATTTATCAAGTTGTACGAGAGCGTCCGTGACAGTGGGAATGATCCAGGCAGGCGCCGCCATACACTGACACGGTCATATACACAAGAATACGAGGTCATTCACCTCTGAAACTCCTTGGAAGGGTACGAGGGAAGATTCCTTGTTGATGGAGAAGAGCTTGTGATTCAAGGCATTACATCTATCTTAATCTTCCTTGAACAGAACCGAAACACCCCTAGCAAATAATAATAATAATAATAATAATAATCATAATTATTATTATTATTATTACTATTCTTATAATTCTCATTATCTTATTATTATTATTATTATTATTATTATTATTATTATTATTATTATTATTATTATTATTATTATTATTATTATTATATCGAAAAGCTTATAACTCACAAGGGTCATTCAAAGCAGCAAACGAGTACATCTGACGAGAATTACATTCGGGAGATAGGCAGACATAAATGACGGCCCTAAAAACAGTGCCGCAGAGGGTCACTTAAGGTGCCATGAAGGAGAATAAAGAATAAAAGTGCAAAATAGTGTTGTGTTGATAAAGCTCTATGCACTGAGCGAAACGTTGTCCCAACGCTTGTTTTCCGAATTGCGATATTTGTTGCAGTGAGATTGGCAAATACTTCAGTAACACTGAGGTGTGTTCAGCGCTGGAGTGACTGCAGTGATTGCCTGGTGTTTCTAGATTGGAGGTTTGAGGTCGCAGTGTTCTCTTACACACAATCTGTTCTTTCACGAGAGTGTGATATTGAAGTTGAGAGAGAAAGAGAAAATCCTGTGCTAGTGTGCTAAAAAATAAACTTTGTTCGCTGGGGTCGAGTTGTAGCTCTGGGTCCCGTCTCTTAACGTACAACGTACCAGCGTCATTAGTTTCAGGCCATATGAGGCCTGTTGTACCTGCTATTGAAATTGGTTACCCTCTTCCAGGAGTCTACCTGGAGGGTATTCCGGAGATCAGCGCTCCCGCGACCCGGTTCACGACCAGGCCTCCCAGTGGATCAGGGCCTGATTAACCAGGCTGTTACCGCTGGCCGCATGTAGTCCAACGTACAGACCACAGCCTGGCTGATCCAACACCGACTTTAAGTATCTGTCCAGCTCCCTCTTGAAGGCAGCCAGGGGCCTATTGGTAATTCCCCTTATGCATGGTGGGAGGCTGTTGAACAGTCTTTGGCCCCCGACACTTACAGTGTTTTCTTAGTGTACCAATGGCGTCCCTACTTTTCATTAGGGGTATTTTGCACCGCCTACCAAGTCTTTTACTTTCGTAGGGAGTGATTTCTGAGTGATTTCAGGACCATTCCTTCTAGGATTTTCCAAGTGTAGATAATGATATATTCCACAGTTTCGTTTGTGTTTCATTCTTCTTTCTGAAAATCTTCAAACAATGTTCCAAACACTCTGGTCACTCATCTGAGGATTTAGTTTCTATCTGTGTTCCTATGCAACTGTTCCTCACACATCAGTCTGTTATGACCAACACAGTCAAAGTCTCTGAGTACCACCATGACTCAGGAACTCGTAATAACACGATTATAAACAAACCACAGAACGGGTGGGACTTGAACCCATGGCAAGGAAGTCACAGGCCAGTGCGTTAACCTCTGGTCCACTGGGTAGTGCACTGGCCTGTGAGTTTCGGGACTCACCTACCATAGGTTCAAACTCCACTCGTCCCGTGGTTTCTGTGAGTACCAGCTACATGTTGAAGATTGAGACACTTATGCAGCATATGGGAATCTTTATTCAGGAAACGTTTCGCCACACAGTGGCTTCATCAGTCCAATACAAAGAGGAAGGCGTAAGGAGAGGAGGAGTATGAGGTAATCAGTCCCTCAGCCTGGAGTCGATGTGTTCAGTCCATCAATCTTGTAGAATGTACAGCATAGGGCCGTAGACGTGGCTTATATACTGTAGTGAGGTGAGGTGAAGCAGGTGGAGGCGGGGTCATAGTGGTACCATCCACTAGTCGAAGTAGGTCTTCGTCCAAAGGTTGAACAAGTGTTGAAGAATTCTTTGTAACAAGATCCCATGATGCTGCAGTGTCTGACAGTTGTGATGAATGGTTTGAAAAACCGACAAGTTGAAGATTGAGACACTTATGCAACATATGGGAATCTTTATTCAGGAAACGTTTCGCCACACAGTGGCTTCATCAGTCCAATACAAAGAGGAAGGCGTAAGGAGAGGAGGAGTATGAGGTAATCAGTCCCTCAGCCTGGAGTCGATGTGTTCAGTCCATCAATCTTGTAGAATGTACAGCATAGGGCCGTAGACGTGTCTCAATCTTCAACTTGTCGGGTTTTCAAACCATTCATCACACCAGCTACATAATGTCTTCTCTTCTGCTTTTCTATTAAACAAAAATTATTCAATTTGTTTGGCAACATTCGTGTAGTTTTCAGCTATTTTGTTTTGCATGAATATATCTATATTACCTGGATTTTTATTGCCTGGTTTATTACGTCCTCCTTTGTTCCATTCTCTCTTATATTCTTTTGCTTTGTATTTCCTGCAGCTCATTTATTTAATTTTGTCTGAGTTTTCAAATCTTTAGTGGTTTATTCACCTTGTTTTCTTTCGTTAATTTAACTTTTTTTTAGTTTGGCTATCATAGATTTATTTACTTTATCTTTCGTTAATTTAATTTTTTTTTAGTTTGGCTATCATAGATTTATTTACTTTGTTATCTTTCGTTAATTTATTTTTTTTTTAGTTTGGCTATCACAGATTTATTTACTTTATCTTTCGTTAATTTAATTTTTTTTTTTTAGTTTGGCTATCATAGATTTATTTACTTTGTTATCTTTCGTTAATTTATTTTTTTTTTAGTTTGGCTATCACAGATTTATTTACCTTGTTTTCTTTCGTTAATTTATTTTTTTTTTTAGTTTGGCTGTCACAGAGTAATAAGCAAGTAACCTAACTTGATAAAGCCCCTCACAGAGCGAAACGTTGTCTTAACAGAATCTTCTACAACGTTTTTCTTTGTCTTCATATTTGCCGCGATGCTCATATGTTTTCTAGTGCGTGCTAGAGGGCAATACGTATAAGATAGTCCTCCATAAAGACTTCGCTTTATTTTAATATCTACAGCCGATAGAGGGCATTATAAGCCATTAGCTAATGTACTTCATATTTAAAAATGTACAAATTGCAAGAGGCCAATGACAGCAAAGGATTTTTGTTTTTACATCTATATGAAGCACAAGAGCCTCGTGTCATTTATTGCAAGAGTGGTGGAGGCTCCAGCCTCTGTCCGCAAACTACGCTACTGAAGATCTTTCCCGGGTCTCGAAAACATTATGTATGTCTGAGATTTTCAGAACAGTTTGATTTTGTGCTTGTGTTTTTCCTTGTGACGGCAAACTATTGGAAAAGATACATATATGCAGTATTATAAGGTGATACTTTATTGATGTTTCGACAACGCAGTCGGTTTTATCAAGTCACAAACAGATCTGTTTGTGACTTGATAGGTCCACTGCCAGGGCGAAATGTTGTCAGTAAAGGATAGAGGAGGATGGCAAAGATGATCCCATGTATCAGAAATCTTCCCTATGAGGATAGACTGAGGGCTCTAAATCTGCACTCTCTCGAAAGGCGTAGAATTAGGGGAGATATGATCGAGGTGTATAAATGGAAAACAGGAATAAATAAAAGGGATTTGTAGATGAATGGTTCAGAGAACCGACATGTTGATAAATTAGACACATGTACAACTCTTGGGTATCTTTTATTGAGGAAACGTTTCGCCACACAGTGGCTTCATCAGTCCATACAAAGGAGATTGATGGACTGACCACATCGACTCAAGGTTGAGGGACTGATTACCTCATTCTCCTCCTGTTCTTCAAGATTCTCCTTTGTATGGACTGATGAAGCCACTGTGTGGCGAAACGTTTCCTCAATAAAAGATACCCAAGAGTTGTACATGTGTCTAATTTATCAAATAAAAGGGATGTAAATAGCGTGCTGCAAATTTCCAGCCAAGACAGGACTCGCAGCAATGGTTTCAAGTTGGAAAAATTCAGATTCAGGAAGGATATAGGAAAGCACTGGTTTGGTAATAGAGTTGTGGATGAGTGGAACAAACTCCCAAGTACAGTTATTGAGGCTAAAACGTTGTGTAGTTTTAAAAATAAGTTAGATAAATACATGAGTGGGTGTGGGTGGGTGTGAGTTGGACCTGACTAGCTTGTGCTGCTGGGTCTGGTGCAGTGTTCCATCCTTGAGTGGAGGTGACCAGACTGGATGGGTCATTGGGCTAATCCGGGGGGGGGGACACATGGACCTGCTCCGCATGAGTCAGTAGGCCTGTTGCAGTGTTCCTTCTTTCTTATGTTCTTATTATATGGAATTTGTGCTTCCTTGCCTCTTGTGTCGGTATTTTATAAAATTTCTCTACACCAGAACTATCCTGGCCAGTCGCTTTTTCTACGAAGGAATTTGTCGATTACGAGGAAATATCTCAGTGGCCTTGTTTCCCTCTGACTCACCTGTGAGGTAAAATAATAAAGTTGGCAGATGGCTTTTTAAATATGAAAGGTGTCACCCACTGGACTTTATCAAGTTCTTAATCCACAGTGGGTGACACTGTATTTTTAAAACGTTTTAGTGCTGTCTTTTTTTTTTCTTTCAGCCTGGGAAATCAACAATTCTTTTTATTTCCAAGTTCTTGTTATTCCATTTTTCGTTTTTCTTTTTTTCTTTACACTTGGTGGAACAGTGAATGATGAATGCTAATTTTTTTTTTCTTCCTTTTATCTGTCAGTCGTGCAAGAATTACCTGCCATTATGTGATCTTTTGATGACTCGTGTAACAGGATCTTCTCCTATCATCTCCTGTGAACAGGCCTCTGTAAATTTATCTCTTGCTCTTTCCCTCTACTTCTTTCTCCACATTCTCCTTCTCTTGCATCCATCCCTATTCTCTTCCCTCTTCTTGTAGCTTCTATAGTTTATTTTCCACACTGTTTTTCACTCTTTAGCTAATCTTCACACATTTTTTCACGTTCATTCCTCAACTCTTAAGCTACTCTGGTCGTCTTGAAATCTAATACCTTTTTTTTTTAATTGTTCATATGATTTAGTCTATATTCCAGCTATATTTAGTTCTAAATGCTGTTAACCATTCCATCAGTCTTTTCTTATATTTTTCTCACTTTCCATATTCTTTTTATCCTGATATTCCCTTGTTTCTTCCTCATTTCCCCCACTTCCTCTCGTCCTAAGTCAGGAAAGTAGTTTCATGGTGTATGTGGATTGAATTTTTCAACCTCACTTACCTCCCACCCACCACCATCAACTTTTGTTTAACTTCTTAATTCTGTTTCTGCCAGTTCCTGTGACTTCAGTTGTGTAACATCTATTGATCACTGTTTTTCTCTTAAATCACATATATAGCAGTACTCTTTATGGTCTGGAACGGTCTTGTATGCAGTGGAAGACAAGGGAAATCCAGATGTTATGTTCGCTGACTTTGCAAAAGCCTTCAACAAGTTCATGCACAAAATGCGTGCAAAATGAACATAACCCCACGTTGTCACCTTCCCTCAGGGCCCTTCCAGTCTGACTGCCACAGATTTTTTATATATTATTACACGATCTTTCCTTTTTTTTCCTGTCTCGCATACGATCCTGGCATGTTATTGTGGAGAAACCGGGAGATTAATGACCAGACGATTGATACGATGACCTGATCTGAGACTGATTTATTCTCCCAGCCATCAATTAGTAAAAGTGTAAACTCCTTGCAATGTACACGAGGTAAAATACATTTTCTTCTAAATTTTATGGGGCCTGTCCTATAGAGGCTCTCCAATGGAGCTTGTGATGGTGTGCATAATGGAAGGGTTTTGGAAGCTCTTTGATCTTCTGTTGTTAGTGTGAGCAGCAGCAGTGAATAGAAGCTGTGTATTAATTGTAATACGGTGTGGGTATGAGGATAGATCCTTCACTTTGTGGTTAAGGAATATGGTTAGGGAGTTGAAGCTGTGTTGCCAGTATAGTGGTTGACTCAGTGATGTGGAGAAGGTGGTTTGTGTGTGTGTGTGTGTGTGTGTGTGTGTGTGTGTGTGTGTGTGGATAGTGCTAACTTGAATATATATATATATATATATATATATATATATATATATATATATATATATATATATATATATATATATATATATATATATGTGTGTGTATATATATATATATATACATATATATATAGTGTGTGTGTGTGAGGATAGTATTAGCGTGGTGGTGTGGCAATGTTTGTACAGCAAACACAACTCACCACATTCATTCCTTGGCTGCTGCATAATTCCACAAAATCAATAGCAACACCTCAGGGATGAAAGGCTTGTTTGATCTACACATCGTGCTCAGATTCCCAAAAAAATGTGAAAAGATTTGCTCTGGTCTCAGTACGATCCGAGAAAAGGTATTCCATCATCTTATCCCCTCTACCTCAGTGATCCATAAGCCCAGTCTCCTCTAACTCAATGATCCTTGAAAAGTATTCCATAATCTCACAAGCACTGCCCCCTCTACCTCAGTGATCCATAAGCCCAGTTTCCTCTAACTCAATAATCTTTGAAATGTATTCCAGCATCTCACAAGCTCTACCCCCTCTACCTCAGTGATCCAAGGAATGCATTGCTGTATCTCATCAGCCCAGTCCTATCTACTTTACAGCACGCAAAAGGAATAGTATGAAGTGCAGCATAAGTTTTTAATGAAGTTAAATATCAGCATCGGAGATCTGAAGCCAGTCAGAAGAAGTATCATAAAAAATTCAGCATCCACCATAGTGAAATCTCCCGCCTCCATCATTTTTCAATGTAGTATTAAAAAAGTGTAAATTAGCATCTGCACAGCACAAAAACAGTTCCAACCTTCAGCTAAGATACACCAGCTTTGAAAATTTAGAGCCAATCAGAAAAGGCTTTCTCTAGTATTTGGTAATGATGTTGTGACTTGATCAGGCGCTGCACACAGCGGAAAGTTGTCCCAATAAAAGCTTGTTCTGTAATGTGTGTATTTGCTTCACGAAATACGTGTATTATGTATGGAGTAGTGGGACAAGAGTTGTACCAACTTAGCCAAAACTCAAAGAGAAAAATTCCAAGGATTCCATCTGCAGTTTATGATGAATCTTAAACAAATATCAAAAGCACCCAACTCTATACGAATTATATTTGGATGCGTAGGAACAATTGGTTCCAATTAAGATTCAGAAGTGGAGGCTCGATCCTCTGTTAATTAATCGCTACTCAATCTCCGCTTAGCCAAGACCAAGATTGTGCACTAAAGCTTTCGAGTGGATAGACTTTAACTGTTGCTCGACCAACTTTCTTTCCTCACAGAAATGACGACTCCAGATGGGCCTCGTTAACACACCTGACTTTCAACCTTCAATCTCTTCTGGTTCAACCCTACCCCGTTCCTGGCACTGAATGACCCACACGGGTTTACCGCCTCCCTAAATAGTCTGCTAAGAGAAAGTTGCATTTATAAGGTACTGCTTTCAGAAACATTTACATTTCACTACAAGATTTTATTACCATTATATTACCGGAAGAAAGGTAGCTGACACATTATGATGAGCATATATCAAAATTATAGGTTCTAACACACCACAACACTGGGTTCTAACACACCATAACACTGGGTTCTAACACACCACAACACTGGGTTCTAACACACCATAACACTGGGTTCTAACACACCACAATACTGGGTTCTAACACACCATAACACTGGGTTCTAACACACCACAATACTGGGTTCTAACACACCATAACACTGGGTTCTAACACACCACAATACTGGGTTCTAACACACCACAACACTGGGTTCTAACACACCACAATACTGGGTTCTAACACACCACAACACTGGGTTCTAACACACCACAATACTGGGTTCTAACACACCACAATACTGGGTTCTAACACACCACAACACTGGGTTCTAACACACCACAATACTGGGTTCTAACACACCACAACACAGGGTTCTAACACACCACAACACTGGGTTCTAACACACCACAGCACAGGGTTCTAACACACCACAATACTGGGTTGTAACACACCACAACACTGGGTTCTAACACACCACAATACTGGGTTCTAACACACCACAATACTGGGTTCTAACACACCACAATACTGGGTTCTAACACACCACAACACTGGGTTCTAACACACCACAGCACTGGGTTCTAACACACCACAGCACTGGGTTCTAACACACCACAGCACTGGGTTCTAACACACCACAGCACAGGGTTCTAACACACCACAATACTGGGTTCTAACACACCACAGCACTGGGTTCTAACACACCACAGCACTGGGTTCTAACACACCACAGCACTGGGTTCTAACACACCACAGCACTGGGTTCTAACACACCACAGCACAGGGTTCTAACACACCACAGCACTGGGTTCTAACACACCACAATACTGGGTTCTAACACACCACAACACTGGGTACTAACACACCACAATACTGGGTTCTAACACACCACAGCACTGGGTACTAACACACCACAACACTGGGTTCTAACACACCACAATACTGGGTTCTAACACACCATAACACTGGGTTCTAACACACCATAACACTGGGTTCTAACACACCACAACACTGGGTTCTAACACACCACAGCACTGGGTTCTAACACACCACAGCACTGGGTTCTAACACACCACAGCACAGGGTTCTAACACACCACAATACTGGGTTCTAACACACCACAACACTGGGTTCTAACACACCACAACACTGGGTTCTAACACACCACAGCACAGGGTTCTAACACACCACAATACTGGGTTCTAACACACCACAATACTGGGTTCTAACACACCACAACACTGGGTTCTAACACACCACAGCACAGGGTTCTAACACACCACAATACTGGGTTCTAACACACCATAACACTGGGTTCTAGCACACCACAACACTGGGTACTAACACACCACAACACTGGGTACTAACACACCACAGCACTGGGTTCTAACACACCATAACACTGGGTTCTAACACACCATAACACTGGGTTCTACCACACCACAACACAGGGTTCTAACACACCACAATACTGGGTTCTAACACACCACAACACTGGGTTCTAACACACCACAACACTGGGTTCTAACACACCACAACACTGGGTTCTAACACACCACAACACTGGGTTCTAACACACCACAGCACTGGGTTCTAACACACCACAGCACAGGGTTCTAACACACCACAATACTGGGTTCTAACACACCACAGCACTGGGTTCTAACACACCACAGCACTGGGTTCTAACACACCACAGCACTGGGTTCCAACACACCACAGCACTGGGTTGTAACACACCACAGCACTGGGTTCTAACACACCACAGCACTGGGTTCTAACACACCATAACACTGGGTTCTAACACACCACAGCACTTGGTTGTAACACACCACAACACTGGGTTCTAACACACCACAACACTGGGTTCTAACACACCACAGCACTGGGTTCTAACACACCACAGCACTGGGTTCTAACACACCACAACACTGGGTTCTAACACACCACAACACTGGGTTCTAACACACCACAACACTGGGTTCCAACACACCACAACACTGGGTTCCAACACACCACAACACTGGGTTCTAACACACACAACACTGAGTTCCAACACACCACAACACTGGGTTCCAACACACTACAACACTGGGTTCTAACACACCACAGCACTGGGTTCTAAGACACCACAGCACTGGGTTCTAACACACCACAGCACTGGGTTCTAACACACCACAGCACTGGGTTCTAACACACCACAACACTGGGTTCTAACACACCACAACACTGGGTTCCAACACACCACAACACTGGGTTCCAACACACCACAACACTGGGTTCTAACACACCACAACACTGGGTTCTAACACACCACAACACTGGGTTCTAACACACCACAACACTGGGTTCCAACACACCACAACACTGGGTTCCAACACACCACAACACTGGGTTCTAACACACCACAACACTGGGTTCTAACACACCATAACACTGGGTTCCAACACACAACAACACTGGGTTCCAACACACCACAACACTGGGTTCCAACACACCACAACACTGGGTTCCAACACACCACAACACTGGGTTCTAACACACCACAACACTGGGTTCTAACACACCACAACACTGGGTTCTAACACACCACAACACGGGGTTCTGAAACACTACAACACTGCACTCCATAGCCTTCATTAATTACTTTCCTTAATGAAGCTGTGTCCTGGAAGAAGACGGTAATTGCTTTATCTCGCTCTCTGACCTATTTCTGATCTCACTTCCCTTCAACGGGGCGTTCCACGATTCTGATAAATCGCTCTCGATCCAAAAAACTGGAGCTGCCCCTCCCAATCCTTGGATCGAACTTCACTGCATCACTCGCCTGCAGGACTCACCCTTTCCACACTGGTTTTAATACGATTTCTTAGTGTTTATTGTGGAACGTTTTCCATAGCGTAGAGTCGTATGGAGAGTTCTCCACAGAGCGAAACATAGTCGCCATAAAAATCGTGTTCTGTAAAGAGTTTTTTCGTCATAATAATAATAATAATAATAATAATAATAATAATAATAATAATAATAATAACATGATACAACTTGTACAGACCATAGCTGACATCAGTGACATACTGTATAGAAAGTCCCTGGTTATGCAGAGCATTTCGGGCAACTTAGATTAATTTTGTCTACCAGGATAGGACCGCACATCAGTCGACTAACACCCGGGTACCTACTTACTGCTAGGTGAACAGGGATAGCAGGTGTCTTAAGGAAACATGCCCAAATGTTTCCACCCGTACCGGTGATCGAAACGTACTTTAATCCCACTCAAAGCCTTCGGGTTAATAAGGCATATGTGCAACATTTTCTTATGTCTTTAAGGGTGATGGACTGATTACATTGTCTTTACATCTCTACTGTTTTTGCTGTCTGTATTCGACTGAAGAAGTCTACTGTATAGGCGAAACGTTTCGGAATAAAGATACCTAACTGTTGAACATGTCTTATCAACTTGTCGGTATCGTATACTATTATATTCACAGCCTTAGTGTTGCTGCTCTGTGGCAAAACAATTTTGAGTTGCTGACAGATCAGCCATCATGCAATGGACGTTAGTTATGCTTATCATGCAATTGACGCCATTTACGTTGCTCTATCATGCGACGGACGTCAGTTATGTTGACGTATCATGCGAGGGACATCAGTTATGTTGATCTATCATGCGATGCATGATAGTTATGTTGTCTATCATGCGATGCAGTTGACAGGTACCTGCGTCCTGGTAGACTGTTGGAGGTGTCATCCTCGTATGCTCTAATATACATTAAAGCCGGAAATAAACAGGTGCCTGGCTCCTGATCGACTGCTGTGGGTGTCATCCATGAAGTTGCTTTATACCTTAGACAGGGCTGATAGTAAACAGGTACCTGGGTCCCGGTCGACTGTTTGGGTATCATCTCATAAGTTGTAATATATCTTAGACAGGGCTGGGTTTTGAAAGGAGGAGAGGCATTGTAAAAGTTCTTTGGCTGTAAATTCAACGGTGTAAAAGAACTCTTCTGATGATGATATGAAATATTCTTTTGTTTTCAGTTATATCTGTTAATGGTTCCGGGGATTATTTCCCCCGTGATCCCGGCTTAAATCAGTGCTCCTAAATTAGTAAGAAAATGTTTCAGGATTTATTATTATCCAGGAAGATCCTGGAGAGTAAAGATAATTTTATACTGAAAGTAGAACATTATCTTTACTTCCTCCTATCTTGCATATTTGTGAGAGAGAGAAAAGACCATTAACTTGCCGGAGTGCGAAACGTTGAGCAGGATTCCGTTTCACACTCACATGACATTAATATAGTACCGCCTTGGGTGGTTGCCACACTGTTTCCAGGTTGACTTTCTTTTGTGTCGTTGTAGTTCAAAGTAATTTTCTCACCTCGTTTTCTGGGGTAGTTTGTGCAGGCAAGCCAGTAGCGTGAGTATAGCCTATAAAAATTTTAAGAGATACGCAGATATGCCTTCATCGGAAGAGGTTCAACCCATATATATATATATATATATATATATATATATATATATATATATATATATATATATATATATATATATGCAATAAGATCACAGTAAACAGGTGATTCCAAAATATGCAAAACAACCACTCTGGAAGAATAGAGAAATTCCAAGCGCTTTCGTGACTACTCACATTATCAAGTTCCTTGATAATGTGAGTAGTCACGAAAGCGCTTGGAATTTCTCTATTCTTTCAGAGTGGTTGTTTTGCATATATATATATATATATATATATATATATATATATATATATATATATATATATATATAAGTAGTCAACTTTTCTTCTGGGGGCCCCTTCAAAGGATGCCGCCTTTTCACACCTATGTGCTAATGACCTTGACCCTATGATAATGACCCTTCCGGGCACGTGTCCCCTTTTCACACCTATGTGCTAATGACCATGACCTCGCCCTCGAGACTACCTCACCCTTGACCCCCCCACCCAATACCCCCGCCCACGACCCCCCCCCCCCTTCGCGCCGCGCCCGCGCGCCCGCCCGCGCGCCCCGCCCCGCCCGCGCGCCCGACCGCGCCCTTCGCGCGCCCCGCCCGCGCCTTCTGCTGCGCCTTCTGCAGCGTCATCCGGATCGCCCCCGCACCTCGAATTTTTTTCTCGATTTTTTTCGAATTTTTTTTGAATTTCATTCACTTGTGCTCTCCATCTCCTCGGATCAAGTTTTTAAGGTTCCCCCTCTCACTTTCACCCCCATCCCAAAATTTCTCGATAATACAAGTTTTTGGATCCCCCCTATGGGGTTTTCGAAATTCTCCATCTCCTCGGATCAAATTTTCTCGACAATACCATGACTCCATCTCCTCGGATCAAGTTTTTGGATCCCCCTATGGGGTTTTCGAAATTCTCCATCTCCTTGGATCAAGTTTTTTGGATTCCCCCCTATGGGGTTTTCGAAATTCCTCGGATCAAAGTTTTTGGAATCCCCCCTCTGGGGGTAAGCATTCAAAATAGACTCCTCCTATGGGGGCATGCTTACTACAGGTCTAAACATCTTCCCCTTATTATTTTAAAATGAACTAAAAGTTTCCTCTCATTAAGTCAAATGAACTAAAAGTTTCCTCTCATTAAGTTAAATGAACTAAAAAAGCGTTTACTCGGCGGTCAGTGACGTCAGTATTCCTCTCATTAAGTTAAATGAACTAAAAAGGACCGCGCACACAGGTTGAATCAGGTCGCCCCCTATGTCAGTGACGTCACGCGCACACAGGTTGAATCTTGTCTACCCTTTTACCCACCCTCCCAAACCCTCACACTCCAACCAACACCTCACAATTTTCACTCATAACCCACAATTTTTCTCGTTTTAACCCTTTTAGTTCATTAAAGTTAATAAGGGGACACATGCATCAGAAAGTCACCACATCGCTTACATCCACTTTCGTTAAATTCACTACTCACAATTTTACATATTACGAAGTTAAATACGCACTTTTACTTTGAACATCTTCAAAACACTCTCATAAATCATTTGAATACTCACAAAAAATACCTTTATACATTTCCAAACAACACTGAAATACTCCAAAAACATCATTCGAACACCCCCAAATCACCTCTGAATACTCCCAGAACACCTTTATAAGTACTCTTGCACAACATTTGAACACCTTCATAAGTACTCTCATAATCATTTGTACATCTTCAAAAAACACCTTTGAATACTCACATAAACACCCTTGAACACCTTCAAAACACCTTCAAAGCACTCTCATAATCATTTGAACACACTCAAAACACCTTTGAACACCTTCAAAACACCCTTGAACACCCTTGATCACCTTCAAAAACAACATTTGAACACACTCAAAACACCTTTGAACATTTCCAAAACACTATTTGAGTACTCCCAAATAAGATTTGACATCTCTAATTTATCTGCACTTACACATTTCATTAAATTACAACTCATCCCTCAGTCTCCAGACTAGGCATTTTCTCGTTTTTACCCTTTTAGTTCATTAAAGTTATTAAGGGGACACAATACATCAGAAAAAAAAAAAGTCACAAAAACTAACTCAAACACTTTACTTTGAACACCCCCAAAAACACTCTCATAATCATTTGTACACCTTCAAAAAACACCTTTGAATACTCACATAAACACCCTTGAACACCTTTGAATAACCTCAAAACACCTTTGAACACCTTCAAAACACCCTTGAACACCCTTGATCACCTTCAAAAAACAACATTTGAACACACTCAAAACACCTTTGAACACCTTTGAACATTTCCAAACAACACTGAAACACTTCCAAAAAACACAATTTGAGTACTCCCAATTACACCACTGAATACTACTAAAACACCGCTGAATTCAATCAAAACACCCTTCAACACCTTCAAAACACCTTTGAAATATCGTTTTTAAACTAATTTCATCACAACCCACTTATATCATCTTTTTTCGGTATCTCTAATTCGACAACAACACCCACATCCCACAACACCCACGAACATTTCCAAAACACTATTTGAGTACTCCCAATTACACCACTGATTACTACTAAAACACCACTGAATTCAATCAAAACACCCTTCAACACCTTCAAACACCCTTGAACACATTCAAAACACTCTTGAACACCTTCAAAATCACCTTTGAACATTTCCAATCAACACTGAAACACTTCCAAAAAACACAATTTGAGTACTCCCAATTACACCACTGAATACTACTAAAACACCGCTGAATTCAATCAAAACACCCTTCAACACCTTCAAAACACCTTTGAACACCTTCAAAACACCTTTGACACCTTCAAAAACACCTTTGAACATTTCCAATCAACACTGAAACACTTCCAAAAAAACACAATTTGAGTACTCCCAATTACATCACTGAATACTAATAAAACACCGCTGAATTCAATCAAAACACCCTTCAACACCTTCAAAACACCTTTGAACACCTTTGAACACCTTCAAAAAAAACATTTGAACACACTCAAAACACCTTTGAACACCTTTGAACATTTCCAAACAACACTGAAACACTTCCAAAAACACCATTTGAGTACTCCCAAATACACCACTGAATACTAAAACACCACTGAATACACTCAAAACACCACCAAAATCACCATAAACTAAGATCAACACCCACATCCCACAACACCCACAACCCACAACACCCACAATTTTTTTTTCGTTTTATCTAATTTCATCAGAAAGTCACAACACCCACACCCCCCATTTTTTTCTCGTTTTAACCCTTTTAGTTCATTAAAGTTAATAAGGGGACACACTACATCAGAAAAAGTCCCAACAACAACCCACTTATAACATTTTTTTTTCGGTATCTCTAGTTCGACAACAACACCCACAACACCCACATCCCACAACACCCATGAACATTTCCAAAACACTATTTGAGTACTCCCAATTACACCACTGATTACTACTAAAACACCGCTGAATTCAATCAAAACACCCTTCAACACCTTCAAACACCCTTGAACACCTTCAAAACACTCTTGAACACTTTTCAAAAACACCTTTGAACATTTCCAATCAACACTGAAACACTTCCAAAAAACACAATTTGAGTACTCCCAATTACACCACTGATTACTACTAAAACACCGCTGAATTCAATCAAAACACCCTTCAACACCTTCAAACACCCTTGAACACACTCAAAACACCCTTCAACACCTTCAAAACACCTTTGAACACCTTCAAAACACCTTTGAACACATTCAAAACACTCTCATAATCATTTGAACACACTCAAAACACCTTTGAATAACCTCAAAACACCTTCGAACACCTTCAAAACACCCTTGAACACCCTTGATCACCTTCAAAAAAACAACATTTGAACACACTCAAAACACCTTTGAACACCTTTGAACATTTCCAAACAACACTGAAACACTTCCAAAAACACCATTTGAGTACTCCCAAATACACCACTGAATACTAAAACACCACTGAATACACTCAAAACACCACCAAAATCACCATAAACTAAGATCAACACCCACACCCCACAACACCCACAACCCACAACACCCACAATTTTTTCTCGTTTTATCTAATTTCATCAGAAAGTCACAACACCCACACCCCCCATTTTTTTCTCGTTTTAACCCTTTTAGTTCATTAAAGTTAATAAGGGGCCACACTACATCAGAAAAAGTCACAAAAACAACCCACTTATAACGTCTTTTCGGTATCTCTAGTTCGACAACAACACCCACATCCCACATCACCCACATCAAACATCCCCCACACACACACACAGACACACACACACACACACACATCCCTAACCTAGCCTAACCTAACCTAACTTATCCTAACATAACCTAACCTAACCTAACTTATCCTAACCTAGCCTAACCTAACCTAACCTTACCTAAATTATCCTAACCTAACCTAACCTAGCCTAACCTAACCTAACTTAACCTAACCTAACCTAACCTAACCGAACCTACCCTAACCTAACCTTACCTAACCTAACCTAGCCTAACCTAACCTAACCTAACTTAACCTAACCCAACCTAACCTAACCTAGCCTAACCTAACTTAACCTAACCTAACCTAACCTACCCTAACCTAACCTAACCTAACCTATCTTAACCTTACCCAACCTAACCTAGACGAACCTATCCTAACCTAACCTAAAATATATTGGAACACTTCCAAAATACATTAGAGTACTATAGAATTACTTTGAACAACTCCATTTTGGATATTTCCAAATTAGTTTTGAAAACTTTATCGTAAAATCGAACATTATTTTCTTGTTGGTAAAACACACTCAATGGTAGAAATATTTACTCGATTTCCGAATAGAAGCACTGTCCTCGCTCTGAGAGACTCATTGTGGGTCACCCCAACACATGGTGTAATGCGCTTCACACCCAAGGTAGAACATAACACCTGCGTCAACTCAGGACAGACAGGCGCCATGTAATGCGGGTAACATCCAAGGTAGAAAATCATCTCTTTCCAGACCAACTGTCTATCCTAACCTAACCTAACCTAACCTAATTCCTAACCTAACCTAACCTCACCTAACCGAACCTAACCTAACTCCATCAATCACCTCTATCCTAACCTAACCTAACCTAACCTAACCCAACCTAACTCCATCAAACACCTCTATCCTAACCTAACCTAACCTATCCTAACCTAACCTAACTCCATCGAACACCTCGAATACTACCTAACTTAACCTAACCTAACCTTACCTAACCTACCGAACCTAACCTAACCTAACCTAACCTATCCTAACCTGTCCCAACCTAACCTAACCTAACCTAACCTAACCTAACTTATCCTAAGCTAACCTAACCTAACTTATCCTAACCTAACCTATCCTAACCTAACCTAATCACTGACTAACTTTGAACCAACTCTGAACACCACTGATCTTCTTCAAAAAATGCTCTGCACATCATTTGAACACCTTCAAAAAAAAACACCATCAAACACCTCCGAATACTCCCAAAAAAAACACTACTGATTACTACCAAATCACCACTGAATACTACCAATCACCGTCAAAATCACCAGAAACTAAGTTTAACATCACCATCTAACATCCTTTTTATAGAAATCCCCTCAAATCACTATAACCAAGAACTCCCTCCCCATTTGGCGCATAAAAAAAAAGCATGAACACAAACCTAATACGCAAACACTTAGTACATGATCACCATCAACTGAAAACATATCTTATACACACACATAATATAAGACAATCACCAACTACAATCACCCATGTTCACTTACCTCAAAATCACTAATATCACAGAAAACAATCATTTTTATAAACATTTCACACACACACACACACAAAAAAAAATCATATTTGACAATATCTAAGCGCACTCACCTCACTACCACCAACACACGATGTCTCACCTCACAGGACCGACGAGCTCACCTCCAGTGACGTCACACTCCCATTGTGTTACTTGGTGGTTGGTAACATCACACCTACCCCCCCCCCCCTTGTTTCAACCTGTTGTACCCTACATTATCTAAGAACACTATATCCAAGACGATTACCAGATTTTATGATCCCCAACACCAAGATCACAGAAAACACACATTTTTATAATTATTCACACAAAAATCACGATCACCAATTCCATATCATGTTTACCGTCATCTATCAACACTAATCACCAAGATCACCAAAAAAAAATCTAAGATCATGCATCTCAAAACTACTATGATCACTGAAAACACTTATTTTTTAAACATTCGCACAAAAATAAGACATACACAAAAATACCACAACACTTCCACCAACATCTATAACATAACATGAGCACTATAACATATCACTATCACAAAAAAATAATACACAAACACCCACATATTATACATTTCAATTGGAAATTTAAGACATGAGACATACACACCAAATCTAAGACATTCACCTCCAACTAAGACATACACATCACCCCTAAAACTTCCTTCCTTATTCATTCCGTATATCTCCTAGAGCTGTTTTAACCCCGACGGTTCCATCACGACGTAGGAGCCAGAGTGAAGTATCACCACTGGAACACCATACTACACTCTGGCTCCTACGTCGTGATGGAACCGTCGGGGTTAAAACAGCTCTAGGAGATATACGGAATGAATAAGGAAGGAAGTTTTAGGGGTGATGTGTATGTCTTAGTTGGAGGTGAATGTCTTAGATTTGGTGTGTATGTCTCATGTCTTAAATTTCCAATTGAAATGTATAATATGTGGGTGTTTGTGTATTATTTTTTTTTGTGATAGTGATATGTTATAGTGCTCATGTTATGTTATAGATGTTGGTGGAAGTGTTGTGGTATTTTTGTGTATGTCTTATTTTTGTGCGAATGTTTAAAAAATAAGTGTTTTCAGTGATCATAGTAGTTTTGAGATGCATGATCTTAGATTTTTTTTTTGGTGATCTTGGTGATTAGTGTTGATAGATGACGGTAAACATGATATGGAATTGGTGATCGTGATTTTTGTGTGAATAATTATAAAAATGTGTGTTTTCTGTGATCTTGGTGTTGGGGATCATAAAATCTGGTAATCGTCTTGGATATAGTGTTCTTAGATAATGTAGGGTACAACAGGTTGAAACAAGGGGGGGGGTTAGGTGTGATGTTACCAACCACCAAGTAACACAATGGGAGTGTGACGTCACTGGAGGTGAGCTCGTCGGTCCTGTGAGGTGAGACATCGTGTGTTGGTGGTAGTGAGGTGAGTGCGCTTAGATATTGTCAAATATGATTTTTTTTGTGTGTGTGTGTGTGTGTGAAATGTTTATAAAAATGATTGTTTTCTGTGATATTAGTGATTTTGAGGTAAGTGAACATGGGTGATTGTAGTTGGTGATTGTCTTATATTATGTGTGTGTATAAGATATGTTTTCAGTTGATGGTGATCATGTACTAAGTGTTTGCGTATTAGGTTTGTGTTCATGCTTTTTTTTTATGCGCCAAATGGGGAGGGAGTTCTTGGTTATAGTGATTTGAGGGGATTTCTATAAAAAGGATGTTAGATGGTGATGTTAAACTTAGTTTCTGGTGATTTTGACGGTGATTGGTAGTATTCAGTGGTGATTTGGTAGTAATCAGTAGTGTTTTTTTTGGGAGTATTCGGAGGTGTTTGATGGTGTTTTTTTTGAAGGTGTTCAAATGATGTGCAGAGCATTTTTTGAAGAAGATCAGTGGTGTTCAGAGTTGGTTCAAAGTTAGTCAGTGATTAGGTTAGGTTAGGATAGGTTAGGTTAGGATAAGTTAGGTTAGGTTAGCTTAGGATAAGTTAGGTTAGGTTAGGATAGGTTAGGTTAGGTTAGGTTGGGACAGGTTAGGATAGGTTAGGTTAGGTTAGGTTAGGTTCGGTAGGTTAGGTAAGGTTAGGTTAGGTTAAGTTAGGTAGTATTCGAGGTGTTCGATGGAGTTAGGTTAGGTTAGGATAGGTTAGGTTAGGTTAGGATAGAGGTGTTTGATGGAGTTAGGTTGGGTTAGGTTAGGTTAGGTTAGGTTAGGATAGAGGTGATTGATGGAGTTAGGTTAGGTTCGGTTAGGTGAGGTTAGGTTAGGTTAGGAATTAGGTTAGGTTAGGTTAGGTTAGGATAGACAGTTGGTCTGGAAAGAGATGATTTTCTACCTTGGATGTTACCCGCATTACATGGCGCCTGTCTGTCCTGAGTTGACGCAGGTGTTATGTTCTACCTTGGGTGTGAAGCGCATTACACCATGTGTTGGGGTGACCCACAATGAGTCTCTCAGAGCGAGGACAGTGCTTCTATTCGGAAATCGAGTAAATATTTCTACCATTGAGTGTGTTTTACCAACAAGAAAATAATGTTCGATTTTACGATAAAGTTTTCAAAACTAATTTGGAAATATCCAAAAATGGAGTCGTTCAAAGTAATTCTGGAGTACTCTAATGTATTTTGGAAGTGTTCCAATATATTTTAGGTTAGGTTAGGATAGGTTCGGCTAGGTTAGGTTAGGTAAGGTTAAGATAGGTTAGGTTAGGTTAGGTTAGGGTAGGTTAGGTTAGGTTAGGTTAAGTTAGGTTAGGCTAGGTTAGGTTAGGTTAGGTTGGGTTAGGTTAAGTTAGGTTAGGTTAGGTTAGGCTAGGTTAGGTTAGGTAAGGTTAGGTTAGGGTAGGTTCGGTTAGGTTAGGTTAGGTTAAGTTAGGTTAGGTTAGGCTAGGTTAGGTTAGGTTAGGATAATTTAGGTAAGGTTAGGTTAGGTTAGGCTAGGTTAGGATAAGTTAGGTTAGGTTAGGTTAGGTTAGGTTAGGTTAGGTTAGGATAAGTTAGGTTAGGTTAGGCTAGGTTAGGGATGTGTGTGTGTGTGTCTGTGTGTGTGTGTGTGGGGGGGATGTGGGATGTGGGTGATGTGGGATGTGGGTGTTGTTGTCGAACTAGAGATACCGAAAAGACGTTATAAGTGGGTTGTTTTTGTGACTTTTTCTGATGTAGTGTGGCCCCTTATTAACTTTAATGAACTAAAAGGGTTAAAACGAGAAAAAAATGGGGGGTGTGGGTGTTGTGACTTTCTGATGAAATTAGATAAAACGAGAAAAAATTGTGGGTGTTGTGGGTTGTGGGTGTTGTGGGATGTGGGTGTTGATCTTAGTTTATGGTGATTTTGGTGGTGTTTTGAGTGTATTCAGTGGTGTTTTAGTATTCAGTGGTGTATTTGGGAGTACTCAAATGGTGTTTTTGGAAGTGTTTCAGTGTTGTTTGGAAATGTTCAAAGGTGTTCAAAGGTGTTTTGAGTGTGTTCAAATGTTGTTTTTTTGAAGGTGATCAAGGGTGTTCAAGGGTGTTTTGAAGGTGTTCGAAGGTGTTTTGAGGTTATTCAAAGGTGTTTTGAGTGTGTTCAAATGATTATGAGAGTGTTTTGAATGTGTTCAAAGGTGTTTTGAAGGTGTTCAAAGGTGTTTTGAAGGTGTTGAAGGGTGTTTTGAGTGTGTTCAAGGGTGTTTGAAGGTGTTGAAGGGTGTTTTGATTGAATTCAGCGGTGTTTTAGTAGTAATCAGTGGTGTAATTGGGAGTACTCAAATGGTGTTTTTGGAAGTGTTTCAGTGTTGATTGGAAATGTTCAAAGGTGTTTTTGAAAAGTGTTCAAGAGTGTTTTGAAGGTGTTCAAGGGTGTTTGAAGGTGTTGAAGGGTGTTTTGATTGAATTCAGCGGTGTTTTAGTAGTAATCAGTGGTGTAATTGGGAGTACTCAAATAGTGTTTTGGAAATGTTCATGGGTGTTGTGGGATGTGGGTGTTGTGGGTGTTGTTGTCGAACTAGAGATACCGAAAAAAAAAATGTTATAAGTGGGTTGTTGTTGGGACTTTTTCTGATGTAGTGTGTCCCCTTATTAACTTTAATGAACTAAAAGGGTTAAAACGAGAAAAAAATGGGGGGTGTGGGTGTTGTGACTTTCTGATGAAATTAGATAAAACGAGAAAAAAATTGTGGGTGTTGTGGGTTGTGGGTGTTGTGGGATGTGGGTGTTGATCTTAGTTTATGGTGATTTTGGTGGTGTTTTGAGTGTATTCAGTGGTGTTTTAGTATTCAGTGGTGTATTTGGGAGTACTCAAATGGTGTTTTTGGAAGTGTTTCAGTGTTGTTTGGAAATGTTCAAAGGTGTTCAAAGGTGTTTTGAGTGTGTTCAAATGTTGTTTTTTTGAAGGTGTTCAAAGGTGTTCAAAGGTGTTTTGAAGGTGTTGAAGGGTGTTTTGATTGAATTCAGCGGTGTTTTAGTAGTATTCAGTGGTGTAATTGGGAGTACTCAAATTGTGTTTTTTTGGAAGTGTTTCAGTGTTGATTGGAAATGTTCAAAGGTGTTTTTGAAGGTGTCAAAGGTGTTTTGAAGGTGTTCAAAGGTGTTTTGAAGGTGTTGAAGGGTGTTTTGATTGAATTCAGCGGTGTTTTAGTAGTATTCAGTGGTGTAATTGGGAGTACTCAAATTGTGTTTTTTGGAAGTGTTTCAGTGTTGATTGGAAATGTTCAAAGGTGATTTTGAAGGTGTTCAAGAGTGTTTTGAAGGTGTTCAAGGGTGTTTGAAGGTGTTGAAGGGTGTTTTGATTGAATTCAGTGGTGTTTTAGTAGTAATCAGTGGTGTAATTGGGAGTACTCAAATAGTGTTTTGGAAATGTTCGTGGGTGTTGTGGGATGTGGGTGTTGTTGTCGAACTAGAGATACCGAAAAAAGATGTTATAAGTGGGTTGTTGTTGGGACTTTTTCTGATGTAGTGTGTCCCCTTATTAACTTTAATGAACTAAAACTAAAACGAGAAAAAATTGTGGGTTGTGGATGTTGTTGTTGTGACTTTCTGATGTACTGTGTCCCCTTATTAACTTTAATGAACTAAAAGGGTTAAAACGAGAAAAATTGTGTGTTGTGGGGTGTGTGTGTGCGTGTGTGTTAGGTGTCATAGAGTTTTTTTTTTTTGTGAAAATCTTGGTTACAGTGATGACATTAGTTAAAACGAGTAAAATTTGTTGGTAATTGATGAGGGTAGTGTAGTCGAATTAGAGTTACCGAAAAAAGATGATATAAGTGGGTTGTGATGAAATTAGTTTAAAACGATATTCAAAGGTGTTTTGAAGGTGTTCAAGGGTGTTTATGTGAGTATTCAAATGATTATGAGAGTACTTTGGGGGTGTTCAAAGTAAAGTGTTTTTGGAAGTGTTTCAGTGTTGTTTGGAAAATGTTCAAAG
The DNA here is from genome assembly GCF_038502225.1 of Cherax quadricarinatus. NCBI lineage: Eukaryota > Metazoa > Arthropoda > Malacostraca > Decapoda > Parastacidae > Cherax > Cherax quadricarinatus. The sequence continues at coordinate 3,523,034 of NC_091360.1, read as the reverse complement.
GTGTTCAAAGGTGTTTTGAGTGTGTTCAAATGTTGTTTTTTTGAAGGTGATCAAGGGTGTTCAAGGGTGTTTTGAAGGTGTTCAAAGGTGTTTTGAGGTTATTCAAAGGTGTTTTGAGTGTGTTCAAATGATTATGAGAGTGTTTTGAATGTGTTCAAAGGTGTTTTGAAGGTGTTCAAAGGTGTTTTGAAGGTGTTGAAGGGTGTTTTGAGTGTGTTCAAGGGTGTTTGAAGGTGATCAAGGGTGTTCAAGGGTGTTTTGAAGGTGTTCAAAGGTGTTTTGAGGTTATTCAAAGGTGTTTTGAAGGTGTTCAAGGGTGTTTTTTGAAGGTGTACAAATGATTATGAGAGTACTTTGGGGGTGTTCAAAGTAAAGTGTTTGAGTTAGTTTTTGTGACTTTTTTCTGATGTATTGTGTCCCCTTAATAACTTTAATGAACTAAAAGGGTAAAAACGAGAAAATGCCTAGTCTGGAGACTGAGGGATGAGTTGTAATTTAATGAAATGTGTAAGTGCAGATAAATTAGAGATGTCAAATCTTATTTGGGAGTACTCAAATAGTGTTTTGGAAATGTTCAAAGGTGTTTTGAGTGTGTTCAAATGTTTTTTGAAGGTGATCAAGGGTGTTTTGAAGGTGTTCAAGGGTGTTTTGAAGGTGTACAAATGATTATGAGAGTACTTATGAAGGTGTTCAAATGATTATGAGAGTACTTATGAAGGTGTTCAAATGATGTGCAAGAGTACTTATGAAGGTGTTCTGGGAGTATTCAGAGGTGATTTGGGGGTGTTCGAATGATGATTTTGGAGTATTTCAGTGTTGTTTGGAAATGTATAAAGGTATTTTTTGTGAGTATTCAAATGATTTATGAGAGTGTTTTGAAGATGTTCAAAGTAAAAGTGCGTATTTAACTTCGTAATATGTAAAATTGTGAGTAGTGAATTTAACGAAAGTGGATGTAAGCGATGTGGTGACTTTCTGATGCATGTATCCCCTTATTAACTTTAATGAACTAAAAGGGTTAAAACGAGAAAAATTGGGGGTTATGAGTGAAAATTGTGAGGTGTTGGTTGGAGTGTGAGGGTTTGGGAGGGTGGGTAAAAGGGTAGACAAGATTCAACCTGTGTGCGCGGTCATCACGTGACGTCACTGACATAGGGGTAAGCCGACAAGATTTAGCTTGTATGTGTGACGTCACTGACCGCCGAGTAAACACCCTTCTTAGTTCATTTAACTTAATGAGAGGAAGGTTTTAGTTCATTTTAAAATAATAAGGGGAAGATGTTTAGACCTGTAGTAAGCATGCCCCCATAGGAGGAGTTCATTTGAATGCTTTACCCCCAGAGGGGGGAATCCAAAAAACCTTGATCCAAGGAGATGGAGTCTTGGTATTATCGAGAAATTTTGGGGTGGGAGTGAAAGTGAGAGGGGTAATCCAAAAATTTGATCCAAGGAGATGGAGAATTTCGAAAACCCCATAGGGGGGAATCCAAAAAAAAACTTGATTCAAGGAGATGGAGAATTTCGAAAACCCCATAGGGGGGAATCCAAAAACTTGGTAATATCGAGAAATTTTGGGATGGGGGTGAAAGTGAGAGGGGGAACCTCAAAAATTTGATCTGAGGAGATGGAGAGCACAAGAAAATGAAATTCAAAAAAAATTCGAAAAAAATCGGAAAAAAATTCGAGGCGCGGGGGCGATCCGGACGACGCTGCAGAAGGCGCAGCAGAAGGCGCGGGCGGACGCGCGGGCGGGTCGCGAAGGGCGCGGGCGGGCGCGCGGGCGGGCGGGCGCGCGGCGCGACGGCGGGGTCGCGATGCTGGGGTCGCGAGGTGGGGGGGGGGTCGTGGGCGGGGGTATTGGTTGGGGGGTCAAGGGTGAGGTAGTCTCGAGGGCGAGGTCATGGTCAAAACCGGAAGTAACACCTAGGTGTGAAAAGGTGACCCTCCAGCTGCTGGTCCTAGACCGGATACACCGCTCAGTGGAAGGCCCTAAACCGGATACACCGCTCAGTGGAAGGCCCTAAACCGGATACACCGCTCAGTGGAAGGCCCCTAAACCGGATACACCGCTCAGTGGAAAAATTCGAGGCGCGGGGGGGCGATCCGGACGACGCTGCAGAAGGCGTAGCAGAAGGCGCGGGCGGGCGCGCGGGCGGGTGCGCGGGCGGGCGGGGCGCGCGGGCGGGGCGCGCGGGCGGGCGCGCGGGCGCGGCGCGAAGGGGGGGGGGTCGCGAAGGGGGGGGGGTCGTGGGCGGGGGTATTGGTTGGGGGGGTCAAGGGTGAGGTAGTCTCGAGAGCGAGGTCATGGTCATTAGCACATAGGTGTGAAAAGGGGACACGTGCCCGGAAGGGTCATTATCATAGGGTCAAGGTCATTAGCACATAGGTGTGAAAAGGCGGCATCCTTTGAAGGGGCCCCCAGAAGAAAACTTCACTACTTATATATATATATATATATATATATATCTATATATATATATATATATAGATATATATATATATATATATATATATATATATAATGTGTGTGTGTGTGTGTGCAAACAATCTCAGACAGGCGATCTTAACTATTCAAGACAAGCCACCGGGGTGGAAATCTTTAGCTCAAGTACTTTCACACTTCCCAGTGCGTCATCAGGAGCTATGCATTGTGGCAAGGCAGCAACTGCTAGTCATAACTTATAAGTGATGACAGTATTCTCGCGGTCAGTATGAGACTCCTGACAAGCGGTTACCATTAGTAGTTACATGTACAGTAATTCTTGAGTTCCAAATGGCCCGACACAAAATTCTAGGTTTCTGACTTACCCGGAATGTGCAGGTTTGGAAAGCGCGAGGTGGATCAAGAGTTCCTCGCAACAAACCTGAAGCTTGGAGTTGTTGGAATTCCTCCACCACTGACAGTCGCTCGTGTCAGCTACCTAATTTGTCAATTAAGGGGAAATTACCACCATTTATGTGAGCGTCGAAAATATAAACAGGATTGTTTTAGAACTTGCGTCGTAAAATAATCGCTAAAAAACATACGTCGTAATACATGCTTGAAACATATGTTTTAAAAAAATATTTCAGAAAATATGTTATAAAATATACTTTGAAAAGCATATATTAGAAAAATACTTTTGAAAAGTACATTTCAAGATATATATATGTACTCACCTAATTGTGGTTGCAGGGGTCGAGATTCAGCTCCTGGCAACGCCTCATCACTGAACTACAAGGTCCTCTCTCTCCCCCTGCTCCATGCACTTTATCATACCTCATCTTAAAGCTATGTATGGTTCCTGCCCGTGTGTGTGTCTGTTTATCAACAAACTTTTATTTTCATTGATGGAACAAGCCAAAATAAACCGCATTAAGGTAAGATAATTCCCTGATGCAAAGTCCAGATTGATGAGTGTTGATGAGTGTAACTTCAATAATACTAGTTAGAATACACATCCTCAATAAGTTCTCACTGAACAAAAGGAACAAGTTACAATTTTAATAAGCTTGATTGAGGTTAATTTAAAGATCATAACGTGTGGGTCTTCTAGACATACACGACTTCACGATATATCTTATTTTTTCATGTACAATAAAAGTTTAATATAATAGCTGGAACAATGTACCATTATTAAATCACGATAATGGTCCTGGATTAGTCGAAATGTCGCCTAAATGTTCTGTGCCAAAGAATGGATTTTTTTTGTGAATCGTATTTAAATGAAAGACTGCGACTAGGCGGGGAATTGAACCCGTGTTGTTTTAGCCCGCCTCATAGTGAGTGAAAATTCACGACACTCTAACCCACTGAACCATACAATCCTACGAGGATCACTTGATCCGAGGATATACGATGGTGTGGTTGCCTCAGAACTAATTTCATTCTACTCCCCGTTTGGAGGCTACTACACCAAACGGGGAGTGGAATGAAATTAGCCCTGAGGCACCCACACCATCGTATGTCGTCGGATCACGGTACAACACCTAGCTCTGCTGGGTGCGTGACCTTTGTAGGATTATATGGTCCAGTGAGTTAGGGAGTCGTGAATTTTCGCTCACCATGAGGCAGGCTAAAACAATACGGGTTCGATCCCCCGGCTAGTCGCAGAGTTACTCTTGATATATATATATATATATATATATATATATATATATATATATATATATATATATATATATATATATATATATATATGCAGTAAGATCACAGTAAACAGGTGATATCACAATATGCAAAACAACCACAGTGAAAGGATAGTGAAATTCCAAGCGCTTTCGTGACTTCTCACATTATCAAGGAACTATATCTTCTAGTGCCTTGATAATGTGAGAACTCACGACAGCGCTTGGAATTTCACTGTCCTTTCACATTGGTTGTTATATATATATATATATATATATATATATATATATATATATATATATATATATATATATATATATATATATATAGTATGTCCTAAGTATCTATCACTCATCTCCGATGTATTTTACGTATTGTTTCATAAAGCTGTGTCTAATATTCTAATATTGCACACTTTTCTATAGAAATTTCACTATTGTATTTAAAGAACGAGGGAGTTACAATTTGTGAAAGTAGTTACCTTTAGCTTGTGTTGTCCTGAGTGAGAATGAGAGTAGCAACAACATCAGTAGTAGTTGGCAGGACCCCGTGGCTGCCACTAGAGGTCTGGTGCTGGCTGAGAGTCCTGAGTGAGCCACTCCTGTACTTCTGTGAGGTAAGTGAAGTAATCCTTGATGTGGTGGCGTAGAGGGGGAACCACACCCCGCTGGTGAGTGCAGCCAACAGCTGGAGTACGTAACAAGTGAGTACTTAGTGAGTGAGAGATGTGGGGAGGTGTGTTCTCTCTCAGCACAAGTTTGTGTAGTCCGGTTGTTTTCCTCAGCCTCCCTTCTAGTCCTGGGCAGCCATCTAACACTACCAGCAACACCTGCTCTCATCTGCATAGCTCAGGCCACACACACACACTAACCACACAAGTACTACCTCAAAATATACAATTTTTCTTTTCTTTCACATCGAATGCGACATATTTTTTCCATTTTCTGCTAATTTTTTTTTTCAGTGCAAAGAACTATCCACGGTATCACATCACTGCAAATAATTATTTCACATTATCACGTAAATTACACACAAAAAATATCCACAGTACCACTTAAATCATTACAAAACTGAATGTGTTTCAGTCTATGCGCAAGAAAGGTATCCCCGTGATGCATAAGCTTAGCCCATTCCACCTCAGTGTTTGCATTAAGAAAAGTACGTTTTCTAGTGCAGGGAAATAGCGTTGAAAGTTTGATGCCAGTCGGAAGAGGCATTTACAAGTTATTGCATGGAAACTAATAATCCAGTTTCTTTAAAAAAAAAAAAAGGTAAATTGGGACCAAAAAAAACACAAAAGCAATTTAAACTTTCCACTAAGACGCATCAGCTTTGAAAGTTTAAAGCCAATCAGACGATGCATTTTACAGTTATCGCACTGAGATAAATATTCCAAATTACACCAACACATTAAGTTTGAAGCGCCTCAGAAATTGCTGTCTCAGTCTGTCAGCGTTTAAGGTTTGAAGCCGATCGGATTAGTCATTCACAAATTATTGCATGAAAACCGGTTTCACACTTAACACAATTTCTTCAATAAAACTCACAAATTGGTATATACATACACCAAAAATCACTCTACATTTTTCTCTTAATTAAGATACTTCAGCATTTTCCGTTTGAAGTTGATCATAAAAATATTATCTACTTTTTAAATTTGAAATTTGTTTAAAACTGGCAATTTAAAACTTACGTAACTCAACATCAATGTGAATCTTCCTTTGTGAAAATATACCTGCTATAAAAGTTTGAAGCCTATCGAAAAATGTATTTTCTAGTTATCGCATAGAATACAATTCAGCGTTTATGAACTGTTAATAAATTGACAAATTGAGAAACACAATACTCTTTTGAACATAAAATTGACAGTTTGGTCCTCACACACTCCAACAGGACTCCTAACCTTCTTCTACATATGAAAAAAACAGTGATGAAAGTTTGAAATCGATTGGAAAAAGCTTTCTCAGGTTACTGTGCAGAAATCCAAATTTTGAATGGTACGCATTATATTAACCAGAAGGAATGTGCACTTGCCAAAAGTTTCGTGGTCATTTTTTCTAGTTATAGTTCACCAGTGCTGATAAGTTGAAGTCGATCGAATGAGTCATTCTCAAGTAATAAACCGTGAGGGGTTGTTGCTCCAGTAGTGGTGGTGGTGATTGTGGTAGTGATGATGGTCTTCGAAGTGCAGTAGTGGTGGTTGTAGCGGTGGTGGGGGTGGTTCAACAACAGTAGTTGTGGTTGTAGGAGTGGTGTTTTATTGGTGGTAGATGAACAGTAGTGATGGTTTTAGTGCTGGGGTTAGAAGTTCAGGGGCAGGAGTTGTGGTTGTATCGGTGGTGGTAGGTGAGCAGAAGTGTGGGTAGTTCTGGCAATGCTGTTCCCTCAGACCTGCAAGAACAGAATACAATTCCTGTTAGTATACACAGACACTGTACTAATTGATAAATTAATTTTATCAGTGATATAAACAAGTTTATTTGTTTCGATCAAAATTCATTTAGAAAGTCTTCAAAAATGGGAGATAAAGGCCAAAAGTATGGGGACACAATGAAAATGGGGAGATATTGTTAAAAAAATGGGATATGCAGCACATGTAATTTGATTTTGCAGCAAAAAGACGGGATAGACTGGACAAAGAAAATGGTAAATCTTTCACATAGAAAATGGTAAATGATGCACATAGAAAATGGTAAACGTTGCACATAGAAAATGGTAAATGATGCAGATAGAAAATGGTAAATGATGCAAATAGAAAATGGTAAATGATGCACATAGAAAATGGTAAATGATGCACATAGAAAATGGTAAATGATTCACATAGAAAATGGTAAATGCTGTGCATAGAAAATGATAAATACTGCACATAGAAAATAGGGGTATGCTGCACAAAGAAAACGAGGTGTGCTGCACAAAGTAAATGGGGGACCCATAACAAATCTAATTAATAGATAATGGCCCACAGGTAAATACAGGTAATTATAGAGGCTGTAATGTGTTTATAGGTAAACAAAGCACCAATTCTTGCCTTTTTCTTTACTCAGACGTAGTGTTCTAATTTCTTTATTACAGAGTACAATAAAGCAGAGAATGGCAAGGTAGTAAGTGTATTTGTATTTTACTCAATGTTCTCAGCCACAAGATGAACCGAACCAGCATCCAAAATTTCGCCTCTATAATGCGGATTAGTTGGGAATTGTTCCAGCAATGATGATGTGGCTTTTTAATGTGGATTAGATGAGAATTGTTGTAACTACGGTACTATGACATTTAAAGTTTCTTAGAGTTTTAAATTCTTCAACTTAGTTTTGAATTCTTCCGCTCAGTTTTATGGCTTTTAATGTGGGTTAGTTTCGAGTAGTTCCAGCCACTTTATTATGGATTTTATTGCTCACCTCTTCGATTATTTCCGTAATTTTATTTTACAAGCTAGCGTAAATTTCAGATGAATGAGCAGGAAGCCTGCAAATTCAGAAAATAAATTTATTATTCACGTTTTCATGGATTTCAATGAATATGGCGACGATATTTTCAATTTTTGATGTAGGTTTTAATATCGGTTTAAAATATGATGGTGAACGGTATAAAGGAATCTTTAATATATGCCGCAGGGCTTGTATGAACACGGAATTATTTGGCAAGCGCCTTCTTTGTTCCTTACACGGTGTACAGGCGTGTTATTCCGTGTCACTGCACACGGGCATGTTGTTTATTAGTGATACGGTGCAAAAATCATCACGGTGAAATTGATTATTAGTGACACAGTGCAGAAACAAGTCATTTCTTCGTGTCATGGTACACAGTCAAGTTGATTATTCGTGACGTGACACAGAAGCAAGGAAGGACTTGTCCGTGTGCTGGCACGCGGACGAGTCCTTCCTCATGGTCACAGTTAACGGATATGTCTTTCGATGGTCCCACGACACCGGAAAGAACCTTCGCTTCGTGTTATGTCACAAAATCATGACATTCTATCATACACTGCTCAAAAGAAAGTTGTTGTTTTTTTTTTCCTTCATTTCACCGCACATAATCAAACTAGAAGATTTACTAAAAGAAATTAAGTCTTAGTGCCCCGACGAACTGTCTTCATGATTTCTTAAAGACTGTGACGTGGACCTCTTACTGCAAGCAACTGAAACATAAACTGCAATAATAACTTACTGCTTGTTATAGTTACAAAAAAAAAAATAATTTCCTGCATTTGTAGAAAGTTAGCTTCTCCTAAAAAAAACAAGTAAAAGTTTGGCGTATTAAATGAAAAATAAATTGACATTGGATACCAATACTGTGTGATTACAAATAATGAGGTGAAATTGTATCCATTTAGAGCGAACCATGTTTCCAGTAACTAAAATATCTGCAAATTATTGGATTCTGAAAATTATCCATGGTTGGAATATTTGATTAAGTTCATAACGTGTCGGCTACACTTTGGCTCCCTTCTAGGAGCCCTGGTGGCAGGGAAAGGGCTCATGATCCAAAGCATTGTAGATATCCTTCTCCTTGGATCAAGCCAATTTGCATCGTATTTCATTAATATTAAACAATGCTAAATGAATTTTCAGACCATAGGCTAAGGTGGATTAAGCGCAGCATGACTCACGAAATCGTAATGACACGATTGCAAACAAACCATACCACGGGCGGGCTTGAACCTGCGGTCAGAGAGTCTCAAAACTCCTGACGGTCTGGAGTTTTGAGACTCTCTGACCGCGGGTTCAATCCCGCCCGTGGTATGGTTTGTTTGCAATCGTGTCATTACGATTTCGTGAGTCATGTTGACGGCAGTGAGGGGACTTGAGTTAGAGTTCGTCACAGCCACGCTAGCTGGAGATTCGTCTGTAAAAACTTGCATTTGTGGTCACAGTGGTGCCTATGCTAACCTTCCTATGGTGTAGAAATATACCTAGTTGGACGAGTCTTATTGTGGCTAGCTGGTCCAGTGGCTAACGCGACGGTCTGGAGTTTTGAGAGTCTCTGACCGCGGGTTCAATCCCGCCCGTGGTATGGTTTATTAAGCGCAGGTTAGATTTAGTTAGGTTAGGGTGCTAAGTTAGTTTTTATGCAAAAAAATACCATGTAAATTCATAAGAATAAACATTGTATATTATTATTCCATTGCGAAAATTAAAGTAGAAGATAAAAAGTTGTAGTTTTGGCTTAATTAACCATTTTGGCAGAAAAGACAAAAATTGGATAGGTGAATATCCCTCTTTGTATTTAAACTAACAGGTGTATATCCCTAAACGTATATCCCATCGTGTACATTCTCTGAGAGGTATATATATACGCTTAAACTTACATTCTGTTTTAGGGAATAAGTTTTCCGTTTATTAGTAAACTGGCAAATTGCAGCTCAAATGAAATTCGTGAGGTCAACAAATCCTAAACCTAACTAATAAAATCTCCATTAATATTCTCAGTCTTCGTGAAGGTAATAGATAACACAAATCAAATTTCTCAAAAATGTCCCAAATGTAGTTGGGTTTCCTCGAGTCGAAATGGCGTTTTGTTGACACTAGCGAAGCGAAGATAAATGGCTCAGAGAACCGACATGTTGATAAATTAGACACATGTGCAACACTTAGGTATCTGTACAGTGGCTTCCTCAGTCCAATACAGAGAATAGTTGAACATCAGAAGGAGTTTGAGGTAATCAGTCCCACAGCCTGGAATCGATGTAGTCACCCGCTGCAGAACAAATTCTCATCATGGGAACGTTTCGTTCATTGTAGAGTATTACAAAATCGTGACTAAAAGCTCTAAATAGAGCGATCCGTTGTGCCATTAAAAGTTTCCTGCGAAACGTATGTCTTTTCTTCACCATGGGTTTCAATGCCATTAAAGTTATCCAATAGCCTCTGGAGTTTGCCTTCGTTATGGTAATTGAACGGGTAATGGGGAACAATTATTTCTGAAAACAGATCATATAAAAAGGTTGGAGTTTCTTAGAGATGTCATTATTATTACATAATTTTCATTCCTCTGTTATATATATATATATATATATATATATATATATATATATATATATATATATATATATATATATATATATATATATATATATATATATATATATATATATATATATATATATATATATATATATATATATATAAGGCAAAATAAAAATATGGAAAACATTATGGATTTAGGTGCACTCGAATCTTTAGCTCTAGATCTTTCGCACTCTCGTGCATCGTCAGGAGCTATGCAATGTTGCAAGACAGCAACATATAGGAAGGGAAAGTCTCGGAGGCATGGCAGAAGCTCAATGGCGGCAAAGTATAAGAGTCGGTATAGAGCAAAACTTCATAATAGGCGATGTATCGCTCTGGGTAGAACGAAACGTTGTCTCTAGTAAGAGGTTTGCTTTGCATCATATACCTTTCTGCTCTTCTTGTCGGTAATACCTGCTATCCTACAGTGCTTAAAGTTATGTTGATGAAATCTAAGTAACCGCCTGGTTGATCAGACCCTGATCCACCACGAGACCTGGTCTCAGACCGGGCCGCGGGGGCGTTGACATCCGAAACCCTCTCCAGGTAAGTATACTTATTAATAATCATATCTGCATAGCCAGCTTACAAGGAAGACCATCTAATAAAGAAGACTTAGAAGTAGTTAATAAAGACGATGAAAAGATGATAAGGACTAATATGTCTTTGATGGAACGGAAGAGAAACTTAATGGAAACTGAAATTGGCTCTAAAGATTATTTTTCTTCCAAAGTTGAGACTCCTATATGTAGAAATGATCTTGGAGCGAGTTTCCATGGGAAAAAGAAACACGTGGATCCCAAAACCATGATGGAACTGCCAGTAAATTACTTTATTATTAACTCATGTTAAGCGCTAAACCCATGGTGGAGGCTCGATCCTCCGTCTGTTGAGCGCCAGGCAGACAATCTTAATATTTGTACTCATTTGTTACTCCAGTAAATTACCAAAAAGAATTTATCAGGATTAATATAATCACGGGGATGCGCTAAACCAGTATGAATCATACAACACCTGGGGAGTGAAATGTAACTGTTTTTGATCTGTTGAAGGATATGTTATATGTAGAGACGAGTTGTATCCACATGACTTACAGGCGACAATAGTGAAGAAAAGACACATGTTGAAGAATAGGCTAAGGGAGGATCAACTGTGGAAGGATGCGTGGGGGGATGGGTAAGGGAGACTGCAAAAGAATAGTGGATAAAGTCGAGAAGGAGAATGGGGTGAGAGAAGCGTGAGAGGAAAGGTGAATAGGAGAGGGGGGAAAGGACGAAATATAAGAGTGAGGGAGGAGAGGAAGAGAGCGGAACAGCAAAAGAGAGGTAAAGAAGGAAGAAAGGGGATGTTGGCTGCGGAAGCTTCAAGAGAAGGGTGTGCACGGGTCTGAGAGAGAGAGAGAGAGAGAGACCAGGAAGGAGCTCCACTCTGAAACATCGCTTGCCAGGTCACGCTCCTGCACTGATTGTCTTCCCTCAGCAGCATCAAGTGTGAGGACAATGAGTGTGGCGTCAGTCATGGATGAGGTGTACCTCATCTTGCCTTTTTTCCCACTTCATAAATTCTCGCCTTGTATGTATATATATATATATATATATATATATATATATATATATATATATATATATATATATATATATATATATATATGCAAAACAACCAGTTCCTTGATAATGTGAGTAGTCACGAAAGCGCTTGGAATTTCTCTATTCTTTCAGAGTGGTTGTTTTGCATATTCTGAAATCACCTGTTTACTGTGATCTTATTGTATATATATATATATATATATATATATATATATATATATATATATATATATATATATATATATATATATATATATGTATATATATATATATATATACGAACCTTGGAACAAGGTACGCAGTGCTTTACCAATCTACCCACACTGGACAATACCTTGGAGTCCAGCTTGCCTAGACTTTGATCCAAGGCAGTCAGCTTTCAGGGAGAAGATTTACAGCTTTTCATCTCATCCCCTACATGCATCAGCCTTACTAGAGATATTAACAATGCAAGGAATTCGCAAGAGCAGGCGAAATATACACAAACACTGATCTCTGGCTGAAGGAGACTCGAACCTACGAGTCTCTTTCAGCCAGAGATCAGTGTTTATATATATATATATAAATATATATATATATATATATATATATATATATATATATATATATATATATATATAAATATAAATATAAATATATATATATATATATATATATATATATATATATATATATATATATATATATATATATATATATATTCATTTTTTTATTGATACATCGGCAGGGTGGCCCGGAAAAGAAATGCTTTCACCATTATTCACTCCATCACTGTCTTGCCAGAGGCATGCTCACACTACACTTATAAAACTGCAACATTAATACCCATCATTCAGAATGCAGTCACTGCACTTCCCATCTCCAGGACTCAAGTCCGGCCTGCCGGATTCCCTGAATCCCATCATAAATATTACCCTGCTCACACTCCAACAGCAAGTCAAATCTAAAACTATTTATCTCCATTTGCTCCTATTTAACATGTTCACACATGCTTGCTGGAAGTCCAAGCCCCTCACACACAAAACCACTTTTACCCCCTCCCTCAAACCTTTCTTAGGCCGACCTCTACCCCGCCTTCCCTCCACTACAAATTCATTCACTCATTCTACTTTGCTCCATCCTCTCTACATGTCCGAAACACCTCAACAACACCTCATCAGCCATCTGGATAATAGTTTTGGTAATCCTGCATCTCCTCCTAATTTCCAAACTACGAATTCTCTGCATTATATTCACACCACGCACTGCCTTCAGACATGACATTTCCACTGCCTCCAGCCTTCTCCTCGTTGCAACATTCACCACCCATATTTCACACCCTCATAAGAGCATCGGTATAACTATACTCTTATATATTCCCTTTTTGCTTCCATAGATAAAGTTTTTAGTCTCCACAGACTCCTCAGTTACTAACCCCTTGCTCCCGGCATTTTAGTCATCTCTTACAACACGAATGGCTTATGGAGGAAGAATCCTTTTCCACTTCTCCTGATTATATACGCTCTTATATATATATATATATATATATATATATATATATATATATATATATATATATATATATATATATATATATTTGTACTCATCTATTTGTGGTTGCAGGAGTCAAGACATAACTCCTGGCCCTGCCTCTTCACTGATCACTACTAGATCCTCTCTCTTCCTGCTCCATGAGCTATATCATACCTCGTCTTAAAACTATGTATGGTTCCTGCCTCCTCTACATCACGTGCCAGACTATTCCACTACCTGACTGCTCTACGGCTGAAGAAATGCTTCCTATTATCTCTTTGACTCATCTGAGTCTTCACCTTCCAATTGTAACCCCTTGTTTGTGTCCCATCTTTGGAACATCCTGTCTCTGTCCACCTTATCTATTCCTCACCGTATTTTGTATGACGTTATCATGTCTTCCCTCACCTTCCTGTCCTCCTGTGTCGTCAGGCCGATTTCCCTTAACCTTTCTTCGTATGACATTCCCCTTAGCTCTGGAACCAGCCTTGTTGCAAACCTTCGCACTTTCTCTAATTTCTTGACGTGCTTGACCAGGTGTGCGTTCCAAACTGGTGCTGCATACTCCAGTATGGGCCTGACGTACACGGTGTACAGGGTCTTGAACGATTCCTTACTGAGGTATCGGAATCCTGTTCTCAGGTTTACCAGGCGCCCATATGCTGCAGCAGTTATCTGGTTGATGTGCACTTCCTGAGATGTGCTCGGTATTATACTCACATTCTGTCTGCAGTCTTCTTTGCCCTTCCCCGATCTTCATAACTTTGCATTTGTTGGGGTTAAATTCGAGGAGCCAGTTGCTGGACCACGTAGTCCTGCCTGATCCTCATCTGATTTATATCTCTGCATTAACTTCACATCATCTGCAAACAGGGACACTTCTAAGTCTATCCTTTCCAATATGTCATTCACATATACCAAAAATAGCACTGGTCCTAGGACTGAACCCTGTGGAACCCTGCTCGTCACAGGCGCCCACTGTGATACCTTCATCACGTACCATGACTCGTTGTTGCCTCCCTGTCAGGCATTCTCTGATCCATTGCTGTGCCCTTCCTATTATACGTGCCCTATCCTCTAACTTTTGCACTGATCTCTTGTGAGGAACTGTGTCGAAGGCCTTCTTGCAATCCAAGAAAATGTAATCTACCCACCCCTCTTAATCGTGTCTTACTTCCGTTACCTTGTCATAAAACTCCAGTAGGTTTGAATCCGTCCTGGTTGTCGTTGTCGTGCTCCACCCCTCTCCTGCTGATAATCTTCTCCATGACTTTACATACTATACACGTCAGTGACACTGGGCCATAGTTTAGTGACTCGTTTCTGTGTCCTTTCTTAAATTTGGGAACCACATTTGCCGTCTTCCTCCTCGGTTGTGTGTATTTCATCCAACAATTGTTGGTATATCTGTTCTGTCTTCCCAGAGTCCTTTCTATCTCCACTGTAAATACTTGCTTCAGTCTCGTCTCGAGTTCTTCACATAATTCTTGGTCGTTTCTTGTGAGCTTCCCACTTTTTCCCTCAGCCTGATTACCTGGTCCTTGACTGTTGTCTTCCTCCTTATGCGGCTATAGAACAGCTTCGGGTCAGACTTGGCTTTCGATGTTATGTTGTTTTCGTACTGTCGTTGGGCCTCCCTCCTTATCTGTGCATACTTGTTTCCGGCTGTTCGACTAATCTCTATTTTCCAGGGTTCTTTGTCTTCCATAATTTTTCCATTCTCTAGTGCACTTAGTTTTTGCCTCCCTATACATTCGGGTAAACCAAGGGCTCGTTCTAGTCCTCCCATTATTTCTGTTGCTCTTGGGAACAAACCTTCCCTCTGCCTCCTTGCATTTTGTTATTACGTAGTCCATGATTTCGTTTACTGACTTTCCTACCAATTCTCTTTCCCACTGAACCACCTGCAGGAAGTTCCTCATACCTGTGTAGTCCCCCCTTTTATAGTTTGGCTTTTCCCATTCTTCTCCTGTTACCCTTTCCACTTGTAACTCTACTATGTGTGTGTGTGTGTGTGTGTGTGTGTGTGTGTGTGTGTGTGTGTGTACTCACCTAATTGTACTCACCTAATTTTGATTACAGGGGTCGAGACTCAGCTCCTGGCTCCGCCTCTTCCCTGATCGGTACTAGGTCCTCTTTCTCTCTCCCTGCTTCCTTAGCTTTGTCATACCTTGTCTTAAAGCTATGTATGGTTCCTGCCTCCACTACGTCACTAGCTAGGCTATACCACTTCCTGACGACTCTATGACTGAAGAAATATTTCCTTACATCCCTGTGACTCGTCTGAGTCTTCAGCTTCCAATTGGGACCCCTTGTTTCTGTGTCCCCTCTCTGGAACATCCTGTCTCTGTCCACCTTATCTATTTCACGCAGTTTCTTGTATGTCGTTATGTCTCCCCTGACCCTTTTGTTCTCCAGTGTCGTCAGTCCGATTTCCCTCAACCTTTCATCGTAGGATATTTCCCTGAGCTCTGGAACTATCCTTGTTTCAAACCTTTGTACTTCTCTAATTTATTGACGTGTTTGACCAGATGTGGATTCCAAACTAGTGCTGCATACTCCAGTATGGGCCTGACGTACACAGTGTACAGTGTCTTAAACGATTCCTTATTAAGGTATCGGAACGTTATTCTCATGTTTGCCAGGCGCCCATATGCTGCAGCAGTTATCTGGTTGATGTGTGCCTCCGGAGACGTGTTATGGTCATCCCAAGATCTTTCTCCTTGAGTGAGGTTTGCAGTCTTTGTCCACCTAGCCTATACTCTGTCTGCGGTCTTCTTTGCCCTTCCCCAATCTTCATGACTTTGCACTTGGCAGAGCTGAATTCGAGAAGCCAGTTTCTGGACCACGTGTCCTGTCTGTCCAGGTCTCTCTGTAGTCCTGCCTAATCCTCATCCGATTTAATTCTTCTCATCAACTTAACATCATCTGCGAACAGGGACACTTCAGAGTCTATCCTTTCCAACATGTCATTCACATATATCAAAAATAGCACTTGTCCTAGAACTGACCACTGTGGGACCCTGCTCGTCACATGCGCCCACTGTGATACCTTTTCACGTACCATGACTCGTTGTTGTCTCCCTGTCAGGTATTCCCTGATCCATTGCAGTGCCCTCCCTGTTATACGTGCCTGATCCTCCAGCTTCTGCACTAATCTCTTGTGAGGAACTGTGTCGAAGGCCTTCCTGCAGTCCACGAAAATGCAATCCACCCACCCCTCTCGTATCTTACTTCTGTTACCTTGTCATAAAACTCCAGATGGTTTGTGACACAGGATTTGCCTTCCATGAATCCATGCTGTGTTAGTTTGTGTGTGTGTGTGTGTGTGTGTGTGTGTGTGTGTGTGTGTGTGTGTGTGTGTGTGTGTGTGTGTGTACATACTGGTTTACCACTGTATCTTGAAAAATGCTATATAATAATGATAATTATAATTGTTATTATTATAATTTTTGTTATTATTCACAGGTCCGTCCCCTTCCCTACCCACATCACTAAACCAGTATTGACAAAGCGCCACAATAAAAATATGTGTAATTAATTGTTCCATTTGACAATACTTTTTATGGGCATTATTTTTCGTACTCTGGTCACCCACAAGTAATATTCTTTACTTTTATAATATATATATATACATTTTTTTTTTTGCCGTCTCTTCCAGCAACCTTGTTGGGAATATTTCTCGGCTGCAAATTTAATTTAAAGCATTTTTTGACTGAAAAGTTTGCTTTCAACAGTTTGTATAAAAATGGATCGAGTGTATAAAGTTTGGGCTCAAGGGACAGTCTTATGAGTCTCAAGTTGCTTCAACACTTACAAGAAACTGTTTCCCCTTCACTTCACAACACCTGCATATAAATTTATTTAAAAATGTTGTGTACGAATAAATTTTACAGATTGGAATACTCAGTCGACTTGTAAATGGGTTTAAAACCTATTACAAAAGGGTCATTAAGGCTGTTTGTCATCTGTTCACCATCAGTCAAGAATTCTTCATCACGAAAGTTCGGATCAGTGTAAACTTAGCATACACCTCTGTGTACATATCCTTGTATCTATAACAATTATAATAATAATAATAAACTTTATTGCTACAAGTACACGTACATCAATGACATAATGCTATATAGAAAGCCTCTTTTTAAGCACAGCATTTCGGGGTAATTAGGTCAATTTTGTTCCCAGGATGCGACCAACACCAGTCAATTAACACCCAGGTACCTCTTTTACTGATAGGCGGACAGGGACAGCAGGTACCTTAAGGATATACGTCCTAATGTTTCCATCCGTACCTGGGATTGAACAACGGACGTCAATGTGTTAGATTGGTGCGCTACCATCCGAGCCAGGAAACCATCTGCAATGGTCATGAAGACTTTCCTTGATACTGCATGTTGCGTTCACAAGAAACATGCAGCATCAATGACCCTCGTGTATTCAGTTTTCTCTACACATAACAAACGAGCCAACCAGACAAAAAATAAAGTATTAAATACCAGCATTTTTACCCCAGCTCTACAGTGAAGACAAAGAAGAGTGTTCTGCGGAAACGTCTCTCTTTTGAATATATTAAAAAATATTTCAGCTGGTATACTGACAGACAATAGACTCTGAAGGCAAGAATTCACGCCTGAGAAACATTTTAGCTTCCTTATGCAAAAGAGATTACTGACATAATGTACATCAGCTTGTAAATGTAATTTACATTCTACACATACATCAAGGTCAGCTGCAAGGTTATTTCTGTGGAAACAATATCTGATCATTCTATAGACTGACGTCACATCATTGTATCTAATGAGGTCAACCAAATTCTCCCCAAATTTTCTAAGCTTTTCAGAGAGTAGGTGAAGTTGTATGAAGTGGTTATCATTTTGCAATAATAATAATAATAATAATATTATTATTATTATTAAATAAAGATTAATAATTACTAATAATAATAATAATATGTAATATAAGGCTTGCACACAATACAACACTACAGTTCCGATACTTAGCGTATTCAACAAAGGCTAGAAGGCCTAACTGTCTGTTCAGTTAATTAGTGCTGTTCATCCACTGGGAATCTGCGTGAAATTAAGAAATTTATCAGCTTCATCCTGATCATGTTGAAAACTCGGGACAGCTGCTGGATGAAGCAGAATTACAACAGCTGCTGGATGAAGCAGAATTACAACAGCTGCTGGATGAAGCAGAATTACAACAGCTGCTGGATGAAGCAGAATTACAACAGCTGCTGGATGAAGCAGAATTACAACAGCTGCTGGATGAAGCAGAATTACAACAGCTGCTGGATGAAGCAGAATTACAACAGCTGCTGGATGATGAACATTTAGAACAGCTGCAGAATGTTTGGGATATAGAACATGCGTAGAACTATTCTATATAGATCTAGAACAGCTGCAGAATGATGAAATAGCTTGAGTATGTATGTTCTGAGCGACTTCACTTTGTAATAGTTAATACATCTAATGCAAAGAATATGTTTTTTTTTTAGTTTATTTTCTTTAGGTACAAATTTACCAATTTACTAATCTTGTTAACGTATTTTGAACTGTTACATTCTCTGCGGTAATTAGAGCATGAGTTTTCAAATCAGCTTCAAACTTTTAGAGTTGGTGTCTTCTTCTTGTTCAAAGATAACATAGCATTGCTTTTGTGTTGTTTAAGTTTTATTTACCACTTTTATAAAACTTAATCTTCCGTGCAGTATCACTGAGGTAGAGGGGGCTGAGCTTATGCGATACGGGGAAAATTTTCTTAAGTAAATCTGTGTCATGCTTCCTTTCCCGTGAGATTTTTGCCTCCATGGCTTTCTAAACACTGAGCGTTTTCTTTGATCCCGTCTATTATTATTATAATCAAGGGGGAAGCGCTAAACCCGGAGGATTATAAAGCGCCTGGGGGGGGGGATGTGGAAGGCATTCAGGCTTAATTCGGGGAACTGGAGCATAGATCCAATTCCCTAAATCAAGAGCCCCTCACCAACATCAAGGAACCTTCCTTGAGGGGTATCCCGATTATAGTCATGAAAATATGTTTAACTATTGACGTACAGGTCGTTTACGTTGTAAGCAACGTTAACGACCCTGGTTGTAGTTGATGGGTTTAATTCCTACAAAACAGCCTATCTTTACATGTAGGATTTTTAAATCAGGTTATAAAAACATATTACGGTATAGGAATGGGGAATGTCAGAGGCAGTAATTACGAGAGCACTTTAATTTAACAAAGAGACTGAACTAACCTGAGACGAGGATAATACAACTTTGGCAATCAATCGTCTCGCAACAAGAAAGACATTTATTTTCGTGTTTGTCTTTGACACATGAGACCTGTATTTCCCGGCACCACGTAGACAGCCATAAAAAATAGCAATCAATCTTGTATATGAGAGAAATAGTGCGGATTTATGTCAGTGCGGCAATCCACAAAAAATTTATTAGAGGTTCGCTTGAATTAAAGGAAAAGATTCCATTTTTTCAGAGTGAAGATAAACAATAGGAAAGATCAGAGTGAAAGATCCAAATAACATGTAAGACTTGATACTGATCCAGGATTGACCGATACGTTATCTAGCTTCATCTCCAGTTTGTAGGATAGTTGTAAATATATGATAGTTGTAAATGTATGATGCTTTTATGCTGAGCAGTGAACCCTTGAAGGTTCAGTGATCGCGCGAGTACTGCCAAAACAGTCGCGTACAAGATAGAAAGCGTCGAGGAGAAAGTCGTTTGCTACTGCAAAATGCATAAATATAGCCTCGAGATACTCCTCAAGCTTATTAATTTGACTGAGGTCATCTGCCATCTCCTGTTAGAAATGATATTGTCCCTTAGTGATGCCTCAGGCTGTACTTGTGTGGATTAGAGATATGAAATGTAACCGTAGATGAAATACCCAGACTAGCAGCTTCTAATATTCGGTTTTCTCTGTACCTGTCGTGAATTTCCAGACCTGCAGTCTTTTATTCACCTCTTGTTGATGGGCTAGGTATATACGGAAAGCTTGGTATAACTTCGTTGAATTAGTTGACTTGGTTACTTGGTAATGTTTCTGAGCATAAGACAACCTCAAACTTTTGTTTCTAATAGCTGGTAGGAGACGGCAAGTAATAGATTCGCTACAACCTGAACTGTTATGTTGAGTCCACGAAGCGAATATTACAACAAGACAATTAACAGTGGAGGTGTTGCGTCAGCCCGTCTACCGCGTCACTTATCGAAGTCAATTTACCATATTCCCGACTATATTCTAAACCAGCTAAGTTATAACATGGGAAGAAAACACTCATGTTGCTGATCAAGCTTTTATTGAGACAATGTTTCGTTCTGTGTAGATTTTTATCACGATATGACTTAATTAAGCTCCTGACAGACATTTTTTTTTATTATCACACTGGCCGATTCCCACCAAGGCAGGGTGGCCCGAAAAAGAAAAACTTTCACCATCATTCACTCCATCACTGTCTTGCCAGAAGGGTGCTTTACACTACAGTTTTTAAACTGCAACATTAACACCCCTCCTTCAGAGTGCAGGCACTGTACTTCCCATCTCCAGGACTCAAGTCCGGCCTGCCGGTTTCCCTGAACCCCTTCATAAATGTTACTTTGCTCACACTCCAACAGCACGTCAAGTATTAGCAAAGTAACATTTATGAAGGGGTTCAGGGAAACCGGCAGGCCGGACTTGAGTCCTGGAGATGGGAAGTACAGTGCCTGCACTCTGAAGGAGGGGTGTTAATGTTGCAGTTTAAAAACTGTAGTGTAAAGCACCCTTCTGGCAAGACAGTGATGGAGTGAATGATGATGAAAGTTTTTCTTTTTCGGGCCACCCTGCCTTGGTGGGAATCGGCGGGAATCCTGACAGACATGTCCCCCAATAAAATCTTTGTTTGTTTTTTTTCCATTTTCACCCATTGTTCTGCAAAGTGTGTCTTGTCTTCGCTTTTGTCGGCAGTTCACCATTTGCATCCTTCTGCATTATATTCTCTGGTGAACTTAATTTCTCAAACTCAGAGTTTGTCTTAAAGTCTGCACGTTAACAAGGGGAGAAGATCAATAAGAATATATATTGTCTTCTTCCTCTTGTCCAATTGAAAAAAATGAGGAAAAGCTTTGTGTCTCAAAGAACTATTAAAAAATTCAAGATCTTTGTTCTTCAGGTCACTCAACTCAGCCGTCAACATACTTTAGAAAATTGTATATTAGTGTAAAGGTCGATATATTCAAGTTTATTTCAAACGTGCGTTTTGAAACTTAAAACAACGTTTAATATGCTTTCCACAAAAATTAAATCTAAATAGAATGAAAAATTAGATCACAGCAGCAGTCCTACTGGCCAATGCTAGGTAGGTCTTTCTCCAACCCACCTCAGATTAGCCTATGTTAGATTATCGTTAATAATCGAAATTTAACCATTTATGACATACAATAACCCCAATAAATTGAATAATGTGTAAGTATGAGACTATATTTTAAAGAACCAACAGAAAGCAAGAATCCTTCCAGAATTTGGAATGTAAATACGTAACAAAATACAGTTTTCTGGCATAGACGTTTTATCGGAGATATTAAGATAGTAAGAACCAGACGTTTGATCAAGAAAATGGATGACGAATATAATATAATATTGGTTATATAAATTCTTAAGTCAGTTAAAAATAAGTGAGGTGAAAAATCTAATATATATATATATATATATATATATATATATATATATATATATATATATATATATATATATATATATATATATATATATATATATATATATAGCGTATATATATATATATATATATATATATATATATATATATATATATATATATATATATATATATATATATATATATATATATATATATAAACATGTTCGTAACCGTTACAAATAATTAAACACAGAAAGCAATACCTGTTAATCTTCAGAAATTAATAAAGATATACAGGTGTTACACATGTGTTTTATTCATCAGTTTGTCGGTACTGAACAACAACAACATTAATATAAAATACAGTAGCTACAACAGCAGTATCATTGATAAAATATACATTAGGCCTCAGTCGCCTAATCTCCATCACAAAAAAAAATCTTATTGTCCGAAATAAACTCGAAATTTTTTGACTCGGGAAGCAGAGCTCTGATTTTAGTTTTTAAAGGCGGTAGGTTTGTTTCATCCGAGAAGAGCTTTTACGGCTAACTTTCACGTTTTTTTTTTTTTTTTGTGTGTGTGTGTGTTTATTTTTTTTTTTTACGGTGGTTAAGTTCAAGTTAATTGTATTTCCCTATTTTTTCTGTCGTTTAATCCGATATATATATATATATATATATATATATATATATATATATATATATATATATATATATATGTAAAACTGGTCAATTAGCAAGAACTCATTTAAAATTAAGCCCTTTCTAAAATTTTCTCTTATACGTTTAAAGATATATTTTTTTCATTAATGTTGACGTAAAAATTTATAATTTTGCACCAAAAGCAACTTAGAAAACTTACCTAACCTTATTATAACAAGCGCAATTTATTTTAGCCTAACCCAACTAAATATATTTTAGATTTGTTTACAATAATTTAATACTAAACAAACCCAGAGAAATATATTTTTTACGTTAGGTTCAGAATGATTTTGGCGAAATTATTGCATACACAAATTTTCACTTGTCCTATATGACAAGATGAGCGTTGCTATTTAAGCCAAGATCGCAAGTTCTGCCTATTCAGCACGACATATATATATATACATATTTTTTTATTATTATCACACTGGCCGATTCCCACCATGGCAGGGTGGCCCGAAAAAGAAAAACTTTCACCATCATTCACTCCATCACTGTCTTGCCAGAAGGGTGCTTTACACTACAGTTTTTAAACTGCAACATTAACACCCCTCCTTCAGAGTGCAGGCACTGTACTTATATATATATATATATATATATATATATATATATATATATATATATATATATATATATATATATATATATAATTAAGTGAACAGTATTGAGATAAGGCTAAAGAGGTCTTTGTGGCATTTATGGATTTGGAAAAGGCGTATGACAGTGTTGATAGGGGGGCAATGTGGCAGATGTTGCAGGTGTATGGTGTAGGAGGTAGGTTACTGAAAGCAGTGAAGAGTTTTTACGAGGATAGTGAGGCTCAAGTTAGAGTATGTAGGAAAGAGGGAAATTATTTCCCAGTAAAAGTAGGCCTTAGACAAGGATGTGTGATGTCACCGTGGTTGTTTAATATATTTATAGATGGGGTTGTAAGAGAAGTCTTGGCAAGAGGCGTGGAGTTAAAAGATAAAGAATCACACACAAAGTGGGAGTTGTCACAGTTGCTCTTTGCTGATGACACTGTGCTCTTGGGAGATTCTGAAGAGAAGCTGCAGAGATTGGTGGATGAATTTGGTAGGGTGTGTAAAAGAAGAAAATTAAAAGTGAATACAGGAAAGAGTAAGGTAATGAGGATAACAAAAAGATTAGGTGATGAAAGATTGGATATCAGATTGGAGGGAGAGAGTATGGAGGAGGTGAATGTATTCAGATATTTGGGAGTGGACGTGTCAGCGGATGGGTCTATGAAAGATGAGGTGAATCATAAAATTGATGAGGGGAAAAGGGTGAGTGGTGCACTTAGGAGTCTGTGGAGACAAAGAACTTTGTCCTTGGAGGCAAAGAGTGGAATGTATGAGAGTATAGTTTTACCAACGCTCTTATATAGGTGTGAAGCATGGGTGATGAATGTTGCAGCGAGGAGAAGGCTGGAAGCAGTGGAGATGTCATGTCTGAGGGCAATGTGTGGAGTGAATATAATGCAGAGAATTCGTAGTTTGGAAGTTAGGAGGAGGTGCGGGATTGCCAAAACTGTTGTCCATAGGGCTGAGGAAGGGTTGTTGAGGTGGTTCGGACATATAGAGAGAATGGAGCGAAACAGAGTGACTTCAAGAGTGTATCAGTCTGTAGTGGAAGGAAGGCGGGGTAGGGGTCGGCCTAGGAAAGGTTGGAGGGAGGGGGTAAAGCAGGTTTTGTGTGCGAGGGGCTTGGACTCCCAGCAGGCATGCGTGAGCGTGTTTGATAGGAGTGAATGGAGACAAATGGTTTTTAATACTTGACGTGCTGTTGGAGTGTGATTAAAGTAACATTTATGAAGGGGTTCAGGGAAACCGGCAGGCCGGACTTGAGTCCTGCACTCTGAAGGAGGGGTGTTAATGTTGCAGTTTAAAAACTGTAGTGTAAAGCACCCTTCTGGCAAGACAGTGATGGAGTGAATGATGGTGAAAGTTTTTCTTTTTCGGGCCACCCTGCCCTGGTGGGAATCGGCCAGTGTGATAATAAAAATAATAAAATATATAATTAGTTTAAAATACCCTGACAAGTTCAGGGGACTATGTATTATATAGCATATCATGGTCACTGAAGGTCCTTGTGTGTTATGATCACTGGAGGTGTTACTGGTATGTCATGGTAACTGAAAGTGTTCGTAATATGTCATGATCACTTGAAGTGTTCGTAATATTTCATGGTAACTGAAAGTGTTCGTAATATGTCATGGTCACTGAATGTGCTGGTAATGTGTCATGGTCACTGAAAGTGTTTCTAGCTTGTCATGGTTACTGATCCGATAAACTGCCTTTCTCGGAACAAATCTAATTGCTTTCTTTTGCCTAGGCGTTGTATGACTCTTACTGGTTTCGCTTGTCCTTGTTAATAATAGGTAAATTGGTCAAATAGCAAGATCTCATTTAAAAATAAGTCTTTGCTACAAAAAATTCTTATATGCTTAAATATTTTTTTTCAATTATGTTAATGTAACAGTTAATAATTTTGTACCAAAAAAACTTAAAAAACTTATCTAACTTTATTATAACAAGCGTAATTTAATTTAGCCTAATCCAACTAAATATATTTTAAATAAGTTTACAATAATTTAATAAACAAACACAATGAAATATATTTTTTTTTCGTTAGGTTCAGAATGATTTTTGCGAAATTATTGCATACACCAAATTACGCTTGCCTTATTCGGCAAGAAGACCGTGGCTATTTAAGCCAAAATCGCAAGTTTTACCTATTCGGCACGACATGTATATACATGCTGACAGGGGTACCTTGATACTGGTAAACTGGCTTTTGATACGAGGAATTATATACAAATAATTAGTTCATGGTCCAAGATGGTCTTAAGTTTCTTTCTCCTATGTACGGGTCATTTGTATATTTTTCCAGTCACGGTATTTTTATTCCGTCGACGAGACAACGTTATGCTCGCCTCGTTACACTACTATATGCTCGCCTCCTTACACTACTATATGCTCGCCTCGTTACACTACGTTATGTTAGTCACCTCGTTACACTACGTTATCCTAACCTCGTTACACTACGTTATGTTAGTCACCTCGTTACACTACGTTATCCTAACCTCGTTACACTACGTTATACTAACCTCGTTACACTACGTTATACTAACCTCGTTACACTACGTTATACTAACCTCGTTACACTACGTTATACTCACCTCGTTACACTACGTTATGTTAGTCACCTCGTTACACTACGTTATGTTAGTCACCTCGTTACACTACGTTATGTTAGTCACCTCGTTACACTACGTTATACTCACCTCGTTACACTTGTCTCAACAGAGCCGCGTTGACCGCAGTCAAACAACACATGTCCCTTTCCTTTAACTTTATCAACTTCGAGTTGAATTCTAGGACACACGAGCTCCTAAGAAAGCAACTTGACAGGTCCAGACTGAGAGCAAAACGTTGTTAAATAAGAGGCTTGATCTTTTTACCTGTTTCTGGCTCAAGTTATCGTTAGGACAAAGTTTCGCTCTGTATAGAGCTTAAACAAGTCGTGATTTGAGAAACTTGTAAAAAGCTTGTTTTGCAACATGTGGCTTTTCTTTACTGTTATTGGTAGACAGCTGATTGCTTTTAAGGGGATTCAATTTTCTCTGAATTTGTTTCCTACGCTTGGCTCATACTCGTAGATAATTCACGAATGTGTAGTTCTCTCGGGGTTCCCTAGGTGTGAATTTTCATGTCCCTTGCACCCTCATGTGCACTAATGTACTTCTTTGTACTCTTATGTATTCCCATGTACCCCTCTCTCTGTGTTGCTTCTCTGAAATCCATTCTAACTTGGAGATGAGTTTTATTTGTCATCAACTAATTGAAGTTTATGTTATGAGGTGTCCGAGATAATAGCTAAAGTTTTAACAGTGTTGATCTTGATGAGACCTTGCTTCTGGTAGAACTTTCCACAGAGCGAACGTTGTCCAAATGAAAGTTTTTTTCTGCATTATGTGCCTTTTGCGTCGTTCTAGTAGGCAATACTCCATTTCCTTTAGTTCTGTTTTTATCTAAAAGTATTCTTAGTGCTCTTGCGTATTTCTACTTGTTCTTTGCCTTCTGTTCATCCCGATTTTTATATTAAACTTACGTGATGGTTTGGTAGATTCAAATCTGACTGTAAGAGGGTTATTAAGGCTGTACGACACCAGCAGAGAAATCCTTAGTCTCTACGACGGACATTAAGGTGAATTCTCATTGTATTTGCACTGATAACTGCACACCTCTCGGGGTATATACACTGAGAGATATACTTCTTTTATTGTGTACACGCTGAAAGATACCCCCCTTCCTCCTCCCCCGTATATATACGCTAAGAAGTACACGTTTCTCAGTGTGTATATACTGTGAGACACACACGAGCTGTACAGTTTATTGTTGCGACGCCATGTTGAAGATATTCTGATGATTCCTTAAAATTGCCAAGAAACCATATGGTAAAATGAGGAACGTTTGGTTGATGTATTGTAAGATATTCTCGATGTTATTCGAGTCTTTGAGAAACTTAAACGTTGTTCTGAGTATATCTATGAACTACACGTGTGCCATGAAACAGTAAGTTTTAAATATATATATATATATATATATATATATATATATATATATATATATATATATATATATATATATATATATATATATATATATATACCGTATTTTTGTGAATGTTTTGTCAATGTATTTTGTCTTTAAATAAAATATATATAAAATATAGGGGGTGGTAGGAGAAAATTCTCAAACAGCTTCAGGGAGAATCTTGAGTTTTCCCCGAAGCAAGTTTATTATTTTCTCTGAGGATGAGGGTCCCTATAAGTTCTAGAGGTGGTACCTCCCTATATATATATATATATATATATATATATATATATATATATATATATATATATATATATATATATATATATATATATTATATATATATATATGCAAAACAACCACTGTGAAAGAATAGAGAAATTCCAATCGCTTTCGTGACTACTCACATTATCAAGGAACAATGAAAGTAAAACATCAAAGGAAGGTATATAAAGGGGTAGCCCACACCTCACTATCAGATCCCACAACAAAGAAACACCTGACGCGCAACTCATAAGAAAAGGAACACTGCAGCAGGCCCGCCGGCCTAACTAGACAGTCAAACTGGTAAAAATCTCGAACTAAGATTAAAACAACATAAATATAGCATTAGAACTGGACAAGATTCCAATGCTCTATTTATTCATGTAAGACATTTTAACCATCCAATTAATTTTCAAAAAGTTGAGAAAGTAGTACCAAGCAAGTCCATGGTCGACAGGAATATAATTGAATCTTGTTTCATAAAAAGCAGTTTTGACAATAATATGAATATTTCCTTTGGTTTATATAAATTAGATCCATTAATAATTAATAGAATTTGGGAAGAATTTAATAATACATTGGAAAAATAATAATTTTTAAAATTCTTATTTCTTGGGTAGAATAGTTTGTTGGTGGGTTGTGTGAAGGACCTGTCTAGTTAGGCCGGCGGGCCTGCTGCAGTGTTCCCTTTTTTATGAGTTGCGCGTCAGGTGTTTCTTTGTTGTGGGATCTGCTAGTGAGGTGTGGGCTACCCCTTTATATACCTTCCTTTGATGTTTTACTTTCATTGTTCCTTGATAATGTGAGTAGTCGCGAAAGCGCTTGGAATTTCTCTATTCTTTCACAGTGGTTGTTTTGAATATTCTGAAATCACCTGTTTACTGTGATCTTATCGTATATATATATATATATATATATATATATATATATATATATATATATATATATATATATATATATATATATATATATATATTATACCATTTGTCAAGAATATTGTAATTCTTAACATTGGGATTATATCTAATTCTAAAAGAATATACCATTCGTTTTATGTGCACCGCAGCTCTCAGGACACGTACGTGAAGATATATGTACAGTATATTGTCAGAATAAACACAACATTCATACCGGGAGGCCATGAAATAGTCATATATATTCCTAGTACCGAATATCTCCAGGTATAAAGAAATCATATCCTATCCAACTTCACTATCTCAAAAGCAATGAGATCTTAGCTGAGAAGGTCCATAAGACTTGTGGAATGGCCAGAGGCAATAAAATCTAAAATAAAATGAGTCCTTTTCGCTCCCACACTGAGACCATCTTCAGCAAACTAAAATGAGTTTTTAAAACGATACTTCAAGGCAAGACACATGAGCTAATTTCAGTGATATTCCACTGGCTTGGAATGGAATTGGTCAATGTTATGATGCGTCAAAATATTTTCCTTTGTCGTAATTATGCATAAGTATGTATTACGATGCATAAGCAGCTTGAACTATAGAAAAAAAAGAGAATCTACAGGTCAAACTATTATTTATACACAATGTGTTGCTCCAAGTAGAGCTCTACCAAATTATTGATGGCAAACTGTATCGATAATTTGATGAAGGTTGAGGGACTGATAACTTACTTTAAAGGATGGGAGACTGATAACCTCAAAATTCTTATTCTACTTTATCTAGCGTTATACTCACCTGTTTTCGTCAGAGGAAGCCTACTACGCAGGCGAAACGTTTGGGCAATAAAGATTCCCAAGTGTTGCATAAGTGTTTTATTCGTAAGTGGTTTATCAAGTCAACATACGGCGTAGCACATTCTGATAAAGTTATAAGTAAAGCAGGACCTGCCTGAAGGCCCACAGGATTTACACAGCCGCGTCCCTAATAAGTAATCACAAATTCCATAGAGCACTCCAGCAGATGCTGATGCTGCGGGCGTTTCACAATGGCAAACGTGTGTAGGCGGACTGCTAAATTCCTCCTGCCTCGCCGCTGAGGACATTCCGAGTCCCGAGATTTCATCAGCAAGATGCACCGCCAAGTAAACTTCCGTCAGAAGTTCTCGTAAGAAATTAGGAAAGGTGGTGAATGGGCGAATCTTATTAACAAAGGTTTTATACCAGCAAGGAACATATTTGAGCAAGTTGTTGCATTAATTATATTGACAATCATTCTGCATTATTATTATTATTATTATTATTATTATTTATTTATTCATTCATTTTAAATACATTTGCAGTCTCTCACCACGCTAGAATGACTCCAAACAAGAAAACATATTCCGTCATTCATTAGCTGTCGTGCCAGAAGTGCGCAGCCGTCGCAGTTCAAACGATCCTCCGAACTATAGCATCTTCACCCCACCTTCCGAGTGCAGGAACTACATTTCCCACGTCAAGGAGACCCGGTTGACTGCTTTCCCTAAATCTCTTCATACAGTTTGATTGTTTATACTCTAACGATACACTTTACTACTACTACTACTACTACTACTGATAATAATAATAATACTAATAATAATATAAGAAAAAATTATCATTATTATTATTATTATTATTATCATTAATTGCTAGAGGTATTTCTGTCCGTGTGTGATCCCAGTATGGTATCCCTGTGTATCATAATCCCAACCTCTTCTCCTCAACGCACGGCGGTGATAATATTTTAATTCGCCAAAATACAAAAAAATATATGTGCGTATGTATGTGGGCATTCGAATGCATACATGTGAGTGACGATAGAACACTTATATCGTCAGACCGATAGTAATTATAAATAATTCATATCTGCGCTATTCACGTTTATTTGATGAGAATGAACAGATGAATCCTGAATAAAAGTTCATGTTCAGCCAATAATGTAAATTTTTTTTTGTTCGTTTCATTTATCGTTTTCAATAACAGTTAATCGAAGGAGAGTATATATATATATATATATATATATATATATATATATATATATATATATATATATATATATATATATATATATATTATGCAAAAACCACGGGGGCGCTGAATAACAGCTCTAGGCCTTTCGTGTTACAATAAACACATCATCAGGAGCTTGCAATGTTGCAGAAAAAAAGAGGAATTCCAAGCAAATACGCTGAGAGGAAGCGTTTTCCCTCATATACCGCTTGTTCGCATTTATTACATATATATATATATATATATATATATATATATATATATATATATATATATATATATATATATATATATAATATAATATCTGATGTTGAGAGAGAGTAAATGATCATAACTTGGAAAAATGGTCTAATCTAGGACCACCTGACCGAGGCGTTTTGACCCGGTAATATTAATTTTGTTCAATAAGCGAAACGTTTGCATAATAAATTGCCTAGTGCCCCACTCGTGCTTTATTTGCTCACTATTAAAATTTTTTTCAGGTACTGAGCTATTTTTTGTGGTGCTTCGCTTTCAGAGAAAAAAAATAACGAGTTACTTCTAATTGCCTCTCGTTAATACATGTATATATTTGCCCGAATGATTTGTGTACCTGCATGACTGATATCACTGCAGGAATTGGTGGATATTATTACCATATTTTTTGAAGTATGTAATTGGAAGATTTAACTGGAGAGACTTAAAATGTGACTGCAGATGTTGAGAGGTAAGTTAGAATAGGGGAAAGATGATTCAGGTTTTTCATTGAATTCTAAAACATAAAATAGATTCGTAGTTTAGAAGGAGAAATTCTTTCAGAAATGATCAAATGTGATAGAATCGTGTGCTCGTAAAATTGAAGAATTGAATATGAGTTTGAGATTTAGAATGCTGAATGAAGTTCATTCCCACTGAATGAACTTCATTCCCACTGAATGAACTTCATTCCCACTGAATGAACTTCATTCCCACTGAATGAACTTCAGTCCCACTGAATGAACTTCATTCCCACTGAATGAACTTCAGTCCCACTGAATGAACTTCAGACCCACTGAATGAACTTCAGACCCACTGAATGAACTTCAGTCCCACTGAATGAACTTCATTCCCACTGAATGAACTTCAGTCCCACTGAATGAACTTCAGACCCACTGAATGAACTTCAGTCCCCCTGAATGAACTTCATTTCACAAAGGTTTAAAAACTTGTATGTTAGAAAAAAATAATGGATACTTGATATACTATTTACAACGAGGAGAACAAATAAATAATTGAAAAATATATGAAGCCTGTGCAAGACGCATAGAAGGGAAACTAATCTGTCAAAAGTGTCAAATTTTAAAGAATATTTGGCAGTGTTCTAGTTAAATGCAACTTTCAGGTAAACTAATGTGGTGACTGTTCTAGTTAAATGTGATTTTTTACCATATGTGTTGAATGGTGAGTGTTTTGTGTCCTTCTGTGACGTGTGTGTACTCACCTATGTGGGTGCAGGGTATCATTCACAGCTCTTAGCCCCGCCTCTTTATTGGTACATCGATACCATGCCCAGCCCTTCTAGGGTAGGGTAGGTGCCTGAGCCCGAGCCTTTAGCTCATAAGACTGTCATTCCCATTTGCCCCCTTGGGGCGGGGATGGCAGACCAGAGAGGCCTAGCTTGTGGCTAGGCCTGGGGACAGTTGGTCCCAAAGATGAGGAGGTACTTGTGCCTCCTCCCATGGGAGACTTAGGTCTCAGACACTCCCTAAAGAGGGAGCCAAGGCTGGGCCACCACTTGGAAAAGGCCCGGGCCGGGAGAATACCGGCGAATCTTTAATAATAATAATAATCTTTTCTGGTAGCTTCTATGTGCACTTTCCCACTGGTAAGAGCGTTGTTATACCTCTTCCTGACAACTCTAAGGCTCAAAAAAATACTCCCTAACATCCCTATGACTCACGTGAGTTTTCTACATCATGTTGTGCCCTTTTGATTCTTTCTCATATCTTTGAAATACTTTGTCCCTGTTCATCTTCTCAGTTCATTTCAGTGATCTGACCGTCGTTATCATATCCCCCTTAGTCCTCCTGTCCTCCAGTGTCATCAGGTTGAGTGTATTGGTGCATGTAAAGCAACAACACACTTATAAATCCAGCTTTGAGTACTCGAATTCAAGAGGTGTAAACGCGTATTACAGTTATGTTCACTCAAAATTCTTCCGTGTACATTCAGTATTCAGCTTTATGTACTCAAAATAAGGCATTCTACACTCAAAATAAAACCATAATTAATGAAACGTGTCATTAAAACTAGTCTAGCAACAAATACCAATCATTTTCCAGTCTTGTGATAAATGTATCGTCTCGTGTCTTCCCCTCCAAAAAAGTCTTCTTACTAATTCATTCCTGATAGCTCTTCTTCGTGAGCGGATTTGTCATTAATTTCACCACGATTTCCTTGTTCTTTCCTCACCTCATGGAAGTGTGTGTACGTGCGACATAGCTGCACGCAACATGCCCGCATACACACATTTAACGCGCTCATCTTTCACAAACAACATAATTCAGTGCTCAATCCTTGGGCACTCAGTCCCACTCATAATATCACTCTTCGCACTCTTCCTTCCATCTTTCTTTCCTTGTCTGACACTCGTAGATAATGCATGATAGTTCTTCGTCTATGAAAAAAAGTAAACAGTTCTCAGCAGATTGCCTCAGTGTGGATTTGCAAGTCCTCTGCTATCTGTTTTTCGCATGTACTCATATGTACTCCCTCAATCACACTTCAAAACACTCAAATTTCCCCCACACACACACCTTCCAAACAGTTAATCCTGCCCCACAATCCTCACACTTAACCCTCCCACATACTCGACCTACCCACGCATCACTCTCCATAGTCACGCACCCTCGACATAGGCATCAGCAAACTACCTAATTTCGCCTGATAGCTGAATATGAAAATTGGGGGGAAGCTTTACTAGTTCTGATATGAGCAGTAGACACGCTCACCGTATAGTGCACAATACTCCCATTTAACGTAGACCTAAAGCAGGTAACGCAGAATTAACGTAGGTAAGGCAGAACAGAAAGAGAATTAATAAAGTTAACACTAAGGTAACACTTAATCAACCTATTAATAAAAGAATAACGAGGATCGCTTACTACTCAATAATAAAACAATCAGCATCTAACGCAAGTAACGCATCTATAATACCCAACGACCTGTCATTTGGGTCTTAACCTGATGATCCTAATGGAAGAATAGTGGGGCTATCGACCTGTTAGGTGGGTGCTAAGACATTTTTTCTGGTGTTTAGTAGTTCCTGTGTCCTCAGCGTTTGTTGACGAAGCTAAGTCACGCGTGAATAGTAAGAATTCTCCCTGTTAAGCTTATATATATATATATATATATATATATATATATATATATATATATATATATATATATATATATATATATATATATATATATATATATATATTGTGTGTGTGTGTTTGTGAGTGTGTGTGTGTGTAACCAGCTCATCCTACTAATTATAATGTTAGTAGATACCAGCATGCGAGCAAACGGGTGTGTGTGTGTGTGTGTGTTTACATCAGACTAATTGAATACGCGTAAAAGAAAGATAATCTAATTAGAAGATCTCTAAAACTGCTGAGAATAATTAGCGTCTGCCTCATGCGCTTGACAACACCTTAACATCTGTGCAATTTGATACATTAAGCAGATTTCTAGCAGAGATAAAGCATACTTCTTTTATGAAACTGAACGATAAAACTTGCATTCAAATAATGATCTGTTTAAAATAGTGCTATTGTGTCATGATGAATATTTGTACGGGAAGAAATACTACATTATTTAAATAGTAGGAAACAATTGCAGAATAAACAGTCTGATGCCCAAAATTATCATCATAAGGACATAGAGCGCCAGGGGAGACTAAGGCAACGATAGTTTTTCACTTTGTTTAAAACTCATCATAATATATTGTTATAATTATTGTAATTATATATATATATATATATATATATATATATATATATATATATATATATATATATATATATATATATATATATATATATATAACGTTAATAAGTCTACAACATCTATTTAAGTTAGAAGAGGAACTGTCCCGGAACACTGGATATCGTTTTTAATGGGAGATGTTGAAAGCATACTTTTAAGGCCTTTGAAATGCTGACCACCGCTTGAGAATTCTTTCAGCAGCACTGTTGCCTGGCATTGTCGTGGGTCATTGTGGAGGTTCAACGAACGATTCCTTTAATACACAAGAGAAATGGTGTTTTGAATGTTGTTGTTGCAACTATTAATGTTGTTGTTCTTATAATTATTATTATTATTATTATATTTTATTTTAATTATTATTATTATTATTTCATTCATGAAAGCGTGCCAAACCCACGATGACCATACAGACCCTAGGGAATGAGAAGCAATGTGATTCATTCCAAGGAAGGGGCAGGTAACTCCAGTTCCAGGAATAAAGAGCCTTTCGTCAACATAAAGGC